>NW_024383526.1:0-6478 GCF_016835505.1 Polypterus senegalus
GTTTTTTCCTGGGAGAGCTGACGTTATAAAAACATTACATGCGAGTGCCTACAGGTGAGCTGATGCTCTAAAACATTACATGCCAAAGACTGCAGGTGAGCTGCAAAACATTACATGCGAGTGCTGTAAAACATTACATGCGAGTGCCTGCTGTTCAGCTGACGCTCTAAAACATTACATGACTGTGCCTGCAGTTGAGCAGACACTCTAAAACATTACATGCGAGTGCCTGCAGGTGAACTGGCGCTCTAAAACATTACAGCAATGCAAGTGCCTGCAGTTGAGCTGCCGCTCTAAAACATTATCTGCCAGTGCCTGCATTTGACCTGACTCTCTAAAACATTACATGCGAGTTCCTGCAGGTGAGCTGACGCTCTATAACATTATATGCCAGTGCCTGCAGGTGAGCTGACGCTCTATAACATAAGTGAGTGTCTGCAGCTTAGCTGCCGCTCTAAAACATTACATACAAGTGGCTGCAGGTGAGCTGACATTCTTAAACATTATACGACATTGCCTGCAGTTGAGCTGACGCTCTAAAACATTACATACGAGTGCCCGGCAGTTCAGCTGACGCTCTAAAACAGTACATGCGATTGTCTGCATTTGAGCTGACATCTCTAAAACATTACATGCGAGTGCCTGAAGGTGAGCTGACACGCTTAAACATTACATGCGATTGCCTGCAGTTGAGCTGCCACTCTAAAACATATATGAGTGCCTGCAGGTGAGCTGACGCAAAAACATATATGAGTGCCTGCAGGTGAGCTGACGCTCTAAAACATTATTACATGCGAGTGCCTGCAGGTGAACTGACACTCTAAAACATGATATGGGAGTGCCTGCAGGTGAGCTGACGCTCTAAAACATATGTGAGTGCCTGCAGGTGAGCTGACAATATTAAACATATATGAGTGCCTGCAGGTGAGCTGCCGCTGCTAAAACATGATATGGGAGTGCCTGCAGTTGATCTGGCGCTCTAAAACATTACATGTGAGTGCGTACAGTTGAGCTGACGCCCTAAAACATTATATGCTAGTGCGCGCAGTGATATGACGCTCTATAACATTATATGCAAGTGCCTGCAGGTGAACTGGCGCTAAAACATTACATGTGAGTCAGTAGCAGTTGAGCTGGCAGCTCTAAAACATGATATGGGACAGTGCCTGCAGTTGAGCTGACGCTCTAAAACATTACATGTGAGTACCTGCATTTGTGCTGACGCTCTAAAACATATGTGAGTGCCTGCAGGTTAGCTGAGCGCTCTAAAACATTACATGCGATTGCCTGCAGGTGAGCTGACATTCTTAAACATTATACGACAGTGCCTGCAGTTGAGCTGACGCTCTAAAACATATGTGAGTGCCTGCAGGTTAGCTGACGCTATAAAACATTAGATGCGAGTGCCTGCAGGTGAGTTGACACTATTAACAACAAACAACAACAACAACATTTATTTATATAGCACATTTTCATACAAACAGTAGCTCAAAGTGCTTTACATATTAAAGAATAGAAAATGAAAGACACAATTATAAAACAAAATAAATCAACATTAACATCGAATAAGAGTAAGGTTCAATGGCCAGGGGACAGAAAAACAAAAAACTCCAGACGGCTGGAGAAAAAATAAAATCTGTAGGGATTCCAGACCATGAGACCACCCAGTCCCTCTGGGCATTCTACCAAACATAAATGAAACAGTCCTCTTTGGATTTTAGGGTTTAGTTGTTGGAGCATCATGAAGCTTTGAGTAGGTGGAGGTGGCGCAGGCCACCACCACAAAGAAACCGGAAAAAGAAACAGAAAAGAGAGTAGGGTCAGTACCGATTTTAGAGCCACCATGAATAGTTGTTATGATGAATTGAACATACAGAGTATCAGGATTAAGTTAAATTACGATTAAAATGAAGTTATAAAAGGCCATGTTAAAGTAATGTGTTTTCAGCAGTGTTTTAAAGTGCTCTACTGTATCAGCCTGGCGAATTCCTATTGGCAGGCTATTCCAGATTTTAGGTGCATAACAGCAGAAGGCCGCCTCACCACTTCTTTTAAGTTTTGTTCTTGGAATTCTAAGGAGACACTCATTTGAGGATCTGAGGTTACGATTTGGAATATAAGGTGTCAGACATTCCGATATATAAGATGGGGCGAGATTATTTAAGGCTTTATAAACCATAAGCAGAATTTTAAAGTCAATTCTGAATGACACAGGTAACCAGTGTAGTGACATCAAAACTGGAGAAATGTGTTCTGATTTTCTTTTCCTAGTTAGGATTCTAGCAGCTGCATTCTGCACTAGTTGCAAACGATTTATATCTTTTTTGGGTAGTCCTGAGAGGAGTGCGTTACAGTAATCTAGTCGACTGAAAACAAAGCGTGAACTAATTTCTCAGCATCTTTCAGTGATATAAGAGGTCTAACTTTACTTATGTTTCTTAAGTGAAAAATGCTGTCCTAATGATCTGATTAATATGTGATTTAAAATTCAGATTACAGTCAACAATCACCCCTAAGCTTTTTACCTCCGTCTTGACTTTTAATCCTAATGTATCCAGTTTATTTCTAATAGCCTCATTGTATCCATTATTGCTGATCACTAAAATTTCAGTTTCTCTTTATTTAACTTGAGAAAATTACTATTCATCCATTCTGAGATACTAGTCAGACATTGTGTTAGTGAATCAATAGAATCAGGGTCATCAGGTGCTATTGATAAGTACAGCTGTGTGTCATCAGCATAGCTGTGGTAGCTCACGTTGTGCCCTGAGATAATCTGACCTAACGGAAGCATGTAGATTGAGAATAACAGCGGACCCAGGATAGAGCCTTGTGGAACACCATATTGGATATCATGTGTCTTCGAGTTGTAATTCCCACAACTAACAAAATATTTTCTCCCTGTCAGGTAGGATTCAAACCAATTTAAGACACTGCCAGAGAGGCCCACCCATTGACTAAGGCGATTTCTAAGAATGTTGTGATCAATGGTGTCAAATGCAGCACTCAGATCTAAGAGGATGAGAACAGATAAATGGCCTCTGTCTGCATTTACCGCAAGTCATTTACTACTTTAACGAGTGCAGTTTCTGTGCTGTGATTTGTTCTAAAACCTGACTGAAATTTATCAAGAATAGCATGTTTATTTAGGTGGTCATTTAACTGCATAATGACTGCCTTCTAGAACTTTACTTAAGAAGGGCAGGTTAGAGATGGGTCTAAAATTTTCAAGAGCGAGGGGTCAAGATTATGTTTCTTAAGTAGGGGTTTAACTACAGCAGTCTTAAGACAGTCTGGGAAGACCCCAGTATCTAGTGACGAATTTACTATGTCAAGAACATTATCAATTAGCACGCCTGATACTTCTTTGAAAAACCTTGTTGGTATCGGGTCAAGGACGAGGTGGAGGGTTTTAATTGAGATATTATTTTTGTAAATCAGGTAAATCTATCCTAGTGAAAGAGTTTAATTTGTTTATAACAGGATGTTGGGGTTTAGGGGATCCTTAGTGTTGGGGAGATATACTATGTTATTTCTAATATCATTAATTTTTGATTGAAAATACAGCGACAGCCTCACAGGTTTCACTGGAAGCACTTAGGAGGCATTCCTTTGAGCTACCTGGGTTTAGTAGGCGATCAATTGTGAAAATAAGACTCTGGGATTACTAGCATTGTTATTTATAATCTTAGAGAAATAGCAGCGCTCTCAAGACGGACAGTGTTATTGTATTCTGTTATTTTGACTTTTAATATTTCGTGGTGGATAGTAAGTTTAGTCTTCCTCCATTGACGCTCAGCTCTACGGCATGTTCTCTTTAAATCAGACACTCTTTGGGTCTTCCATGGTATAACAATGCTAGAAGATTTTTTCACTGTCTTTTCAGGTGCAACTATGTCAACAGCAGCTCTCACTTTAGAATTAAATCTTTCCACCTTACTATTTACATTGTCCTCGCTATTATAGCTGGCACTATAAACGGACTGATTGCTTAAAATGTTTGTAAGTTTTAAAGCTGCTGCCGAATCAAAGAAGCGTTTTTTAACAATATGCTTCTCATGAGTGTTTTTATCATTATTTCTATATTAAAAGTAGAAGAAAATGGTCTGATAGACCAATATCAATGATCTGTTTTATATCAACTTTCAGTCCTTTAGTAATCACTAAGTCTAATGTATGACCTGCTTTATGTGTAGGCTGATTTATGAGTTGTCTCAAATCAAAAGAATCCAGGAGGTTCATAAATTCTTTTACTTTTAGATCACACTGATTATCTATATGAAAATTAAAGTCGCCAACTATTAGGAGTGTGTCATAGTTAGTAATTAAAATTGACATTAAGTCAGAGAATTCCTCAAAAAACGACGCGTTATATTTAGGAGGTCTATACACGGATAGTACTAGAACTTGAGAATCTCCATGAATAACAACGGCGAGATACTCAAAGGACTTGAACTTACCAAAACTGACATCTTTACATTTTAATCGCTCGAGTAAATGTTAGCCAATCCGCCCCCCCTTTTTCCCTGGCGGTTTGAATGAGTAAAACTGTAATCCGGAGGCGCAGATTCGATTAAAACTGCCCATCTGAATTCAGCCATGTTTCATTTAGTGCAATAAGATCTATTTTTATCACTAATAAGATCGTTGATAAAAACGTTTTGTTAGTTAAAGCTCTAACATTTAATAGTGCCATATTTAATGTTTCGGAGGTGCAGAGATGAGTACTATGTGCGTATTGTTATTTGGAATAGGAACTAAATTATTATTATTAGCCGCTCTGTGTATATTTTTGTTTAATCTGTGATCTGTTTTATAGTTTTAATACATTGTTCCTCTAAAATAGTGATTTTAATTAGATTATTGGAGTTTATGCCGTATTTCCTAGGTTTTCTACGTGCATTGAGATTGCTTATTACAGTATTAATGGTGTGAACTTTAACGGAAGACTCTATTAAACATTCATCATGTCCTGGCACAGCAGTATTATTTCGAAGGGGTTAAGAGCAGAGATAGATAGTCAAGAAAACGAATTACCTTCGATATGTTTTCGGAGAGGACCCGGCGCCAAACTGTTCGGATGCAGGCCATCACGCTTGAAGAGACGCGCCTTTCCAAAAGAGATTCCAATTGTTGATGAAACCGACATCCTTCTTCTTGCAGAAACCCTGTAGCCAGTTGTTCAACCCTAGCAGACGACTGTAGTACTGCGTTGGATCGCCTGACGAGAGGTAGTGGACCAAACGAAGATCTTTGCCGATGGGGTCCTCTCCTTCGTGTCTCTAATCAAAGCTGCGAAGTCAGCCTTCAGGATTTCTGATTGTCGGTGCCTTATATCGCTTACGCCGCATGCAAGACGATTGATCCAACTGCCCTCTCCTTGTGTTTCTCGTAGACTGCTGGCGACGCTTCATTACATCTCGGACACGAGCACCGGGAAAACAAGAAACAAACGATTTTGCATTAGGGCATGCGACATTAAGGTTTCTAACGATGGAATCACCTACCACTAATACATCACCAGGTGCTGAAGGCGAAATGGGGACGCGGAGAGGGTCAAACCGGTTCTGAGATAAAATGCTCGCCTGTGCCGATGGAGGTGCTCTGGCCTTGAACCCCGCCTGCATAGCTGAAATCCACCGAGGTCAGCAGCGCGCCGCTCC
The DNA here is from genome assembly GCF_016835505.1 of Polypterus senegalus. NCBI lineage: Eukaryota > Metazoa > Chordata > Cladistia > Polypteriformes > Polypteridae > Polypterus > Polypterus senegalus. The sequence goes on from NW_024383526.1 coordinate 5,664, forward strand.
CTACAGACGCTGGGTGAGGTCGGCACAACGCTGGGTTGATGTTTCGCGGTTCCAGATGGCAAGGACGGTTTATCCAACAGCCGGGCCTTCAGATTTCTCAGGTATTTCCGTCGGACAGGAGTTTCTGAATCTTTTCATCAAGTGCTTGGAGTTCCTCAATTCACGATTTCAACGCGAAGTTACCCCACTGTCGGCCATTTTCTACTTGTGCCCTAGGAGAAATGAGAGAGAGAGAGAGAGAGAGGTTAGACAGTTCTTATGTTCTATGTTATTAAACATAATATGACAGTGCCTGCAGTTGAGCTGACGCTCTAAAACATTACATGTGAGTACCTGCAGTTGTGCTGACGCTCTAAAACATGATATGAGTGCCTGCAGTTGAGCTGGCGATCTAAAACATTACATGTGAGTGTCTGCAGTTGAGCTGGCGCTCTAAAACATTACATGCTAGTGTTTCGCAAGTGAGCTGACGCTCTAAAACATGATATGCGAGTGCCTGCAGGTGAGCTGACATTCTTAAACATTATACGCTCGACACTGCCTGCAGTTGAGCTGACGCTCTAAAACATTACATGTGAGAGCCTGCAGGTGAGTTGCCACTCTAAAACATTATATGCGAGTGCCTGCAGGTGAGTTGCCTAGTCTAAAACATTATATGATAGTGTTTGCAGTTGAGCTGACGCACTAAAACATATATGAGTGACTGCAGGAGAGCTGACGCTCTAAAACATATATGAGTGCCTGCAGGAGAGCTGAAGCATTTAAAACATTAAATGTGAGTGCCTACTGTTACAATACAATACAATACATTTTTT
>NW_024383527.1:0-25000 GCF_016835505.1 Polypterus senegalus
TTTCTATACTTTGCGTGAACATTCTGGTTGAATTTGCGACTTCACTCTAAGCATCATAGTTCGGTTGCAGCACTGATTTATTCACGCGAATCCGAGAGACAAGCTGAGGGGTGGGGGAGGCGGGCGGGGCCGTCCTCACTCATGTGCCAGCCTCCGTTTGAGTCACTCTACCTCTCGCCACGTGTTGGAGCGCACCTGGCGTCCACTTAGCTAGCAATACCTGTTTGTTCAGTAGACATCATCATCTAGAGATTTTTAAAGGCTAACGTTTGACATTTTTGAGAGAGCGAGAGATCACAGCTACGTGTATTTTAGAGAGTAGCTGCTCACTGGCAGAGATATCACAGCCACGTGCTCTTCTCCCCACGCGGTGGATGCTCTCCCGACAGAGCTGAACACCATCAGATACAGTAGCAACGTTTGACAATGGAGGGTACCAGCCTTCCGCTTGCCCAGAGATGCCTTGCCAACTTTTTACATTTTTGGCAAAAAGATCACAGCTACATTCTCGCCCCTGATAGCAAAAGCAAAATTATTATATATCAACAGCCCCTCGGATATGAAAGCTATCAATATAAATTCTTCTCAATACAAATCATTACATTTTCAGGTTCTCTCCCCTCTTTTACTCCATTTCTCTCTATTCATTTATTAGTTTATCTATGCATTTGTCTTTACTGGCATAACATTTTACACTGCTGGCCTAGCTCTCTTTCACAGGGATGGGGATTGATTTGTTTTGAACCTTTTTCATTTTTTTCTTTTTGTAAAACTCGAGATGTGTATGAAGTGTTATTTGATTTGAAAAAAATCAATAAAATTAAAATCTAAAACAAATCATTACATTTTTTTTTTTTTAATGATTTTTTTAGTTTGTCCTGTTTCACTACTACGCAGGTAGAGCCACAGGGGACAGCTAGTTTACTATATAATGTAAGGCACTATAACTTCACAGGGCTTAACTGTATTAACAGTGGTGGCGCTCCGTGTGCTCGGTGTATTAAAGAGAGAGAGACAGAAAGAGACAGAGAGAGAGAGAGAGACAGAGAGAGAGAGAGAAGAGAGAGAGAGAGACAGAGAGGAGAGATAGACAGAGAGAAAGGCAGAAAGAGAGAGACAGAGAGGAGAGATAGACAGAGAGAGACAGAGAAAGGCAGAAAGAGAGACAAACAGAAAGAGAGACAGAGACAGAGAGAAAGAGAGGAAGACAGAGCGAGAGAAAGAGAGATAGACAGAGAGAGGTTAGGAGCACACATGCTGATCCAGTACATTGCCGCACTCACCACATGACAAACCAACTCAGGATCCCAGATTAGGACCCGAGTGCAGCCATGCAAAGGTGGACACCTCAGCTCCACACCAGTTCAGATGGGATGGAAGAGTGGGAGGTGAATTAAAGCAGAAATGCAATTGTGGGAGTGTGACTCAAGTGAAAGTTGATTGGATTTGGCTGGCTGTGGCGGCCCCCATACGCATGCTCAAAGGATTTAAAATCAGGTGACTGGCTTGGTCCCTCAAGAGTTTTCCATTTTTTAACTTTAATAAACTCTTATGTTTGGATCATTCTCCTGTTGCAGGATGAATTGCGGCCCAGTGCTTCTGAAGGCATTTACTGGAACTTGAGCAGATCAGATGTTTCCCCACACCTCAGAATTTATCGTGTGACTGCCGTCAGCAGTTCCGTCATCAACGAAGAGAAGTGTGCCGAACACTATGGGTGCCCTAAAATTGGGGGACCGTGTAGAAATAGTATTGTGTGACTGATTTGTATGCAAAACCCCTGAAATGAAAGTCTGCAATTTGCACTTTAAACGCGACGTCTGAATTGTGTGATTTGTAATTAAAAATTGTAGGGCAGAGAGTCAGGGTGGAGGAGTGTGACTTTGCCCTAAACATTATGGAGGGCACTGTAGGTGCTGACTGATCAGCTTCTCGGCTCTTTCTCGGTCTTTTCCAAACCTCAAGTCCGCAGTCTTGGTGTTACTTTTGACAGTAACCTCTCTTTTGAGAAACATCAATTCTGTAGTCAAGAGTTGCTTTTTCCAGCTTCGTCTATTAGGTAAGATCGAGCCTTTTTTATCTACTAAGGATCTTGAGAGAGCTACTCGTGATTCTATCTTCTTTCGCCTTGATTACTGTAACTCGATGTATTCTGGGATTAGCAAATCCCCGATACGCAGGTTACAGTTGGTCCAGAATGCTGCCGCTCGCTTCCTGGTTGGGGTAAGAAAGTCTGATTCTGTTTCTCCAATATTAGTTTCTTTACACTGGCTGCCCGTCAGTTTTCTAATTGATTTTAAAATCTTGTTGCTAGTTTTAAATCTTTACATGGACTCGCTCCTGCCTATTTATCTGAATTGTGTGTTTTACACCAGCCATCTAGAGCTGCTTAGATCTTCTGGTCAGTTGTCTCTTGTTGTCCCTCGTACCGAGTGTCAAACTAAGGGGGACAGACAGGACTTGTGCTGCTGCTGCTCCTCGCCTGTGGAACTCTTTACTTCGTCACATAAAGGAGTCATCAAAAACGAGATTAAGGGCTCATTTCTAGTCACTTGCTTTCCGTGACCTTTAGTAATACTGATAGTTTCCTCATTTTGATTATGTAATCTTACTTCTATTTATTTTATTTCTATTTATGTTAATTGCATGTTTTTTTTCTTCTTTCATTGTAAAGCTGGAAGGTTGCCGGTTCGAATCCCGTAAATGCCAATAGGGACTCTGCTCTGTTGGGCCCTTCAGCAAAGCCCTTAACCTGCAATTGCTGAGCACTTTGAGTAGTGAGAAAAGCGCTACATAAATGCAAAGAATTATTATTATTTATTATATAAATAAATTGACATTGACCCATTGACTACTCTTTGAACGTAACATGCGCCCCTACAGGGGGTCAATATCATGTAATATTCTTACAGCACTCTCACATAATGCTAGTGCTTTACCTCAGCATTCATTCAGCATTTCTTCAAGTGCCTTAAGCCAGCGGGCCGGCGTTTACACTTCTTTTGTATTTTCTTCAGGTGTGTCTTTATCAATCGTGTGAATGTCTATCGTGTAGCTTGGAAAGTCAAAAACAAAAAATGGTGTGAATTTCCTTGTATGCGTGCACACTTGGCCAATAAATGCGATTGTGATTCTGAAAAAGACTTTTAATTTCAAAAGTACGTATGAAGTCTTCAGGTTAGTCCAGAAAAAAACTCTTAAGGAAAGGTAAGTGATGCTGGCCGGCCAATGATACAAAAATCCCAAAGCCCCCCCCATCTTTCACAAAGTGACCTCCACCGTAGGCTGGCTAACAGCATACTTAAAAATGAATTATGGGGATGCTATATAGCAGAGCCCTTCAAGGATGCTGTGGGCAAGGAGACAGTAAGCAATTAAAAATAAATAATAACAATTAATAAAAAAACACCCATTGGCACCAAAATAAATTCTAGAAAGAAAGAAAACAAGACAAAAACTATACATACAGGCGTGTGAAAAAGTAAGTACACCCCATGAAATTCTTTTTTGTCTTTTTAACGTTTGGACCTATCCAGATTTGATCTTCATCTAAACAGTATCATTAGGTGATGTAACTGGTAAAAAAATGTGACTTTGCAATCATTTATTCAATAAATAAATGCACAAATACAGTCATATAAAAATGTTTGCAGCCTGCATAATAATTGACTCGACTTTCAACAAAAAGGATAACAGTGGTATGTCTTTCATTTCCTAGGAACATTGGAGTCCTGGGGTGTTTTCTGAACAAAGATTTTAAGTGACGCAGTATTTAGTTGTATGAAATTAAATCAAATGTGAAAAACGGCCTGTGCACAAATGTGGGTCCCCTTGTCATCGTGCTGATTTAAACACCTGTCACTGCTCAATGCTGATCACTTGGTTGGATGAGCGCGTTAAGCCTTGCAAGTTGTGCTTCCTTCCCTTTGACTCTCCTCTGAAGAGTGACAGACAGCATGGCATCCTCAAAGCAACTCTCAAAAGATCTGAAAACAAAGATTGTTCAGTCTCCTGGTTTAAATGAAGGCTACAAAAAACCATCTCAGAGGTTTAAGCTGTCAGCTTCAACTGTAAGGAATGGAATCAGGAAATGGAAGGCCACAGGCACAGTTGCTGTAAACCCAGCAGGTCTGGCAGGCCAAGTAAAATAGAAGAGCGGCATATGCACAGGATTGTGAGAATGGTTACAGACAACCCACAGATCACCTCCAAAGACCTGCAAGATCATCTCGCTGCAGATGGTGTATCTGTACATCGTTCTACAATTCAGCGCAGTTTGTACAAAGAACATCTGTATGGCAGGGCGATGAGAAAGAAGCCCTTTCTGCACTCACGCCACAAACAGAGTCGCTTGTTGTATCCAAATGCTCATTTAGACAAGCCAGATTCAATTTGGAACAAAGTGCTTTGGACTGATAAAACAAAACGGAGTTATTTGGTCAGAACAAAAAGCGCTTTGAATGGCAGAAGAAGAATACGGCATTCCAAGAAAAACACCAGCTACCTGCTGTCAAATTTGGTGGAGGTTCCATCATGCTGTGGGGCTGTGTGGCTAGTTCAGAGACTGGGGCCCTTGTTAAAGTCGAGGGTCAGAGGAATTCAACCCAATATCAACAAATTCTTCGAGATAATGTTCAAGCATCAGTCACAAAGTTGAAGTTACTTAAGCAGGGGTTGGATATTCCAACAACACAATGAACCAAAACGCAGTTCAAATCTACAAAGGCATTCAGCAGAGGGAGAAGTACAATGTTCTGGAATGGCCGTCACAGTCCCCTGACTTGAATATCATCCAAAATTTATGGGGTGATTTGAAGCAGGCTGTCCATGCTCGGCAGCCATCAAATTGAACAGAACTGTAGAGATTTTGTATGAAGAATGGGGTCAAAAATACCTCCATCCAGAATCTCATCACAGACTATAGGAGGACAGCGTCTGGAGGCTCAAAGGAGCAAAAGGAGGCTCAACTAAGTATTGATGTCATATCTCTGTTGGGTGCCCACATTTATGCACCTGTCTAATTTCATTATGATGCATATTGCATATTTTCTGTTAATCCACTAAACTTAATGTCACTGCTGAAGTCCTACTGTTTCCATAAGGCATGTCAGATATTAAAAGGAAGTTCAGCCAATGAGAAACAAAAATCCAAAGAATTAAGAGGGGTTCCTAAACTTTTTCATATGACTGTATGTGCAAAAAGATCACCCTTCTCTACTCTAATAAGCCAGCACTGCCCCCCTCAAGTGTCTAACAGTCTCTGGCATCGACACAAACCTGACTGGCAGTTCTGTCAGGAGGGATGGGCAAAACTGCGACCCCCACGTGTCCAATTCAAATTAAGCAATTGAAAGGCAAAGCCCACAAATACTAACAGAGTAGATGTCAACTTTTGGCCCACTGAAAATGTGATCCAGTAAATAAAGGCTGAAATAAATCTGCCTCTTATATATTATTTTGACATTACCACTTTTGGAAATAAAGAAGAAAAGATGACGTACCACAGAGAAAGGCTGGTAACAATGCATGTGTGGAGTTGTGCAACACCGAGTTTGAAAGTCTTTAGCCGAGGTGGATGGAAACTTTTGGCCTCTACTGTAAGGTGGCAAAGTCAGGAAGGCTCCTATCAAGGCCAGATCAGTGCGGGAGTGGGCACACAATGGTAAGAACAGAGGGTATAAAAGGACGCAAGGAGCACAGAGATGACATTTTTGATAGTGTTTGAAAGGGCACTGGGTTGACCTACAGTTTCAGGGCACAATATAAAACATCTGTATCAGTCTGGAGGGAAAACAAAAGTGAGTGGCATAAGATTGGGCTACGTCATATGAAAGAAGAACTTGACGACTTTGGTATACTTCTCTGTCTGTGCTACCTGTCTAAGACAGGCGGATATCTAACTAATCAATGAAGGCTTCAGAGCTAACATATGCAGTGCACCCGCTATTGGAATGTAGTTTGTAATGCAGGTAGTAATAAAATGAATTGCATTTTTCATTCCAACAGGTGGCACATCACACACATTAGCACTGCCTTTACAAATCTCATACCAAATGGTGTGTAACAGAGACATAGCATAAGGATGGACATACAGATACACAGACACTTGGACTGGTTATTTAAGACATAAAATAACAAAGGAATGTTTTTCTTCTCCCACAGCAGCAGCAGCAGCACAAGAATGCAGGCTTGCTGTTGAACAAGTGGCCTTCATCGAAACGTACGAAACAGCAAACTCTGTCATTCTTCCCTGCAACTTCAAAGTCAGTAACTGCCACTCAGATCCACAGGTACACTGGTTTTACTTCCATGAAAACTCACACGGGAGAGTGCAGATGAACTCCAAAAAAAAGCATGTCATGAGTGGAACTGGCCACAACTACATGCTGACCATTTCCAATGTCACACACAATGACAGAGGCGTCTACTACTGTGCCGTATTGTACCCAGCAGAAAGAACAAAACTGTCCAGAGCTGTTGGAAATGGCACCATGCTGGCTGTTCGAGGTGAGTCACTGGTTGGAAAGTTTATCATGCAAAAAATAAAAAAAATAAATAAACATATAACAATTACCGTATATACACGTGTTTAAGTTCTCCTATGGATAAGTCGGGGCTTGATTTTACCTTATAATTTCCGGTATTTTATAATGTTGTATAAGTCGAATGCGCAAGACTCACCCTATTGGTCCAAGAGATGATATGCCAACAGCCACCTGACAGAGTCACCACGGGGCACACGGCCTTATTTTTCGATGTATTGTGCCTATGTGACCACACGGTAATACCCAAACTATTCCGAAGCAACATTTGCACTGTTTAGTGTTTTTTTGGGTCTCACATACCTTTATCGTAACAGCATCCCTTATCTACGACCAGAAGAAAATATGAAGCTGGTTTTAAATTAAATGTTGTTGAAGTGGCAAAAGAAATTGGTAACTGTGCTGCTGCAACAAAATTCGATGTGTCTGAGAAACTGGTGCGAGATTGGAGGTGGCAAGGAGATGTAAAAATAAATAAATAAATCTAAGTGTAGCATTTTTGAACAGGCGTATAAGTTGGGGTCCGATTTTATGATTGGTTTTTCAGGGTTTCAAGACCCGACTCATACGCGAGTATATACCGTATTTGATCACGGGGCTAATTATGCTGTGGACGTTCAGTTTGCCACATGTTGTGGACCACAAATATTTACTGAGTGGCCTCCCCAAGATTGGCATCTCTCTATCTTGGACTACTTCTTAACATTCAAAGGTCCTTCAAGAAACTTCAGACATGAAAGAACAGAAAGCAAGATACACTTACAGAAGCTACAAAGCACAATGAGCTCATTTAAACATGGATGACTAAAAGACTCTCAGCAGTATCTACTACAGTAAATGTTTGAGGGGATCAGAAAACCAGTTTTTGTGTATTCCGCTGGTGAGTATTCACTCATCAATTCATCTTCCAAACCTGCGGTTTTCACAACAATGTTATGGGGAGCCAGTGGCTACCACAACAGTAGTTGGCACAAGGCAGGAACCCGTCCTTGTTTACATGCCATTCTCGGCAAGAACAGTCAGCGGCCTTCACTTGATACTTTCTGCGGGTCAGTTAAGGGTCAATAACCAGCTCAACACAAATGTCTTAGAGATGTGGAGGAATATCTGAGGGGGAAAAAAACAGACCATGCAGACACAGGGAAAAATGTGCAAACCCAGATGTACAAGCAGGTCCTTGAGCGTTAGGACACCATTCTGTCCTTTGTCTACACTATCCCCCTTTATACAGGCTGCCGATGGGTTACGAACAAATTCCATTCATACAGACGCATACAAAATGGAGTGGTGGCGGAGTGCTGTGCTGGGATCTCGAAGTTTGCAGATTCCTATCCCGTTACTGCCTAAAGGGATCCTACTCCGTTGGGCCTGTATACACTGAACAAGAGCAGCAGGCTGTGATCCACTTTTTATGGGCTGAAGGTGTACCAGGGGCTGAAACCTACAGAAGGCTTTCTGCAAAATATTGAGACAGTGTTTCTCCACAGCAGAGGGTTTGAGAAGTTCAAAAGAGATTGGCTGGATGAGTGTTAAACATGAATAACCTCCTGTCCATATCCACTGCCGATGACAATATTGAGCAAGTCCGTACCATGATTCTGACAAATCGATGATGATTTCAGGCCTCTGGTACACCTCCAGCCCTTTAATAGTGGACCTCTGTTCTTTGTTCTTCTTTACAGCAGAGTGGCCATGTTTACTCCAAGAAACCAACAAGAGAAACAAACTGATCAAGGTGGAAACTTGACCACCCTGACTACAGACACACCACATTCCCTAACACATGCAAGGGGAAAGCTGTACAGCCAACCCAAGCAAAATAATCACAGAAGTGAGGATAATTACCAGGTCATGCAAAAAGACAACTTCCTGTTGGGGATGAACAAGTATATCAAATTAAAAAAAATCAAAAAACAAACAACCTATGGGGACGAGATGGCATTAGGGCAATACTTTCCTCTTTCCAGATCCATCACTATAAAATTCAACCTTTTTATTTTGCAGAGACTGCGGCCATCGTACTTCCACAAGCAAAACTGTTATTGATTATTCTGACTGTGCTTCTGGTTCTGTACAGCATCGGGATTATCGTCCTGCTGGTTCTTCAGAAGGTGAGTCTGAAAGTTGCTCTGTTTTAAATGGCCAGTGGTGCAATTCCAAAAAGAGGAAGACCATCTGGCCTTGTGATGAGACAGGTTCATGGCTTTGGGCGTTTTTAAATAAATAAAGATGTGTAGCTCAAGGCTCCAAAAGAAAGAAAGAAAGAAAGTTTGTGAAAGGCGCTATAGATAGATAGATAGATGGACAGATAGACAGATAAAATTAAGCTGGTGAAAACAGAGAGCAAGAGAAAGAAAGAAAGAAAGAAAGAAAGATGTTTGTGAAAGGCGCTATAGATAGATAGATAGATAGATAGATAGATAGATAGATAGATAGATAGATAGATAGATAGATAGATAGATAGATAGATAAAGTGAAGCTGGTGAAAGCTGACAGCAGGATAGAGGAGCCAGCGCAGTAGTGAGTAGGCAGGCAGTTTCGAAAGTGAGCTCCGTGGTGCAGTGTGCGATTGTCAAGAGGGCCGAAGAGGCTCGGGGTCTCCGCTGTTACCCAGGGTTCTCAGCAGGCCGCTGTGCCGAGCCTCGCTCCTTCGACTCCTAGTGCCATTCTTCTGTGTTACACTGGAGCCCTCTTCGAGCACCGGGCCACTCCTACTACTTAATGTCACTCAGCTGGGGTGGTCCGGTGCTCGAAGAGGTCTCCAGTGTAAGGCAAAGGCAAAGAAGTGAGTGTCGGCATGGCAACCTGCTGTGAGCACGGGGTGACAACAGGGACCCTGCCTGTGATTAAAGGTTGGCTTTGCCCTTTTGTGAAGAACATCTCCTCTGGATACAGGCTCCCTTTCTGGATAAGCAGAAAAGATGACATTTTTTATAGGGAAGCGGTATGGCACGTTTGTTTTTAGAAGATTTAAACTTTTAACCTTGTTTTAAAGGAACGTTTATCATTTATTGGACTTTAAACTCCACTGAGCACCTTGATCAGATGCATTATTTATTTATTTATTTATTGAAGACGCACTGCACTTTGGGCACTTTGTTTGGTTTTAATAAAAGCACTTGATACCGAGCTCTTACTGACTGCGTGTGTGTCTCCTCATTTCATTCTCAGTCACTGTGCTCTCTCTCTGTCCCTCTCTTTCTCACTTACTCTTTTCTTCACCTATCATGAAAATCTGGCTTCTGCATTTTATAGAAAATGTGATGTAACTGTTAGCAATATAAAAATTTGTTTTGTGTAACTTCCTGTACTGTTTTCAGATGTGAATAAAAGTCACTTTTTAAGGAAAAAGATAACCAAATAATAAAAAAGAAAACAAAAACGTTACAAGACCTTGAAACCTTCATAATGAGAGGAAGGATGTTTAAATATAAAACTGACAAATCTACAAAATGGTGTTTAAATATCACACTTTTCGGGCTAGCACCATGACTATCCTTAATGCTGCTACGCACTCTCCTCATTTTTTTGTTTTTTTCTATTTGCAGGTTTCGTTAAAAAAGGCAAGAAAGTTGCCTTCCCCACAAGTAAGTACAATAAATTATTTTTCAGGCCTCAGAAACACACCATTAGTAATCTCTGCAATAGAACAATGTTAAAAGGGCTGTGCGATATAAAAGGGAAAACCAATTCAAAGATAGATATCCATCCATTTTAAGACTAACATGATTGGAAATGCCAAGGATGTCACTGCAGATGTAGTCACATGTTCTATGCAAGTGCTTCCCAAACTCGGTCCTGGGGGACCCCCCCCATGCCTGCAGGTTTTTGTTCCAATCAGCTTTTGTTTTTAATTGGACTCCTGGGCTAATTAAGTGAACTGTGTTTTGGGAACAACATAGAAATTAGAAAACTAAGTTTGGTAAGAAAAGAAAAAATAAATGATATGTATGTACGTATATCTCTCTATTATATAAAAAAATCTTGGGACAAGATGAGACCTGTTCAGAGAGACTAGATGTCACTTTCACAGAATGACACTTTCACGTTCCGCGAGATGAGACTTTTTTGCCAAGAGATTTAACCAGGCCTGAAAGAAAAGACAAAGAGTAGATGACAAAGTAGAACGTCGTAAAGAATTCAAAACCGTTGGCGTGATACACATGCAGAGCAGGTTAGAGATAATGGAAGTACGAAAATTCGAAACTCTCAAAAAAATTATAGTAAAGATCACATTAGCAAACAAACGGAAATTATTACTTGGTGAAATAACGGAACAGCGGAAAGAGATCGAATATATTGTTCAGATTTAAACTTTAAGTCGGAGACTTGTAGATCGTCTAATTCGTGTTGCCAGGAGGGGACAGTTCTCTCCATGCGCTTCATAGGGGTGCTCTTCGGGAGCGGGACCCCCAACAGGAGCAAAGGATGTCTGGGGGAGAAGAGAGACAAGGCAGTGAGCCAAAAGGACAGCTGCTGTACATGCGCAAGGTGCAGTTCACACGGCATGGCAGCAACCTTGCAGCTGATCGAGCAAAGAGGAGGTCCAAAAAAAAAAAAAAACAAACTGTATTTGTTTCCCATTGTATCATTGTTTAAGAGGGGGTTTCAGAGGGGCGACCGCGTCTCCTTGGTGTGCGTTCAGCCCTCCTCTTCACAACGTGAGCAGCAGAGACGTGAAGTGGCTGGCACGTAGTGCTGGCTGGGATGGGGTGAGTTGGGTGTTATGGTCGGCGAGTGATGTGAGCTGGGGGCAAAGCCCCCTAATGTGCGTGTGTGTGTGTGTATATATATATATATATATATATAAACAAGCAGTTATATGGGAATAATGTATTTTTTTTCTTTTTAACAATATTTTCATCTTGATTTTCATTCTACTTTTCCAGGTGTAGATTTAAACTTTTAACCTTGTTTTAAAGGAATGCTTATCATTTATTAGATTTTAAACTCCACCGAGCACCTTGATTTGATGCATTATTTATTTATTGAACAATATTTTTAATAATATTTTCATTCTACTTTTCCAGGTGTTCTAAATGTTTAATTAATCAATTATTTACTAATTAGTGCAGGGGTGTTGAACTCCAGGCCTGGAGGGCCGCAGTGGCTGCAGGTTTTCATTCTAACCCTTTTCCTAATCAGTGATCAGTTTTCGCTGCTAATGAACTCCTTTTCTCTTCATGTTAATTTTTAAGGATTCCGTCCTCTGAATTGATTCTTTTCATCATTAAATGGCAGCCAAACTGAAATGAGATGACCAGCTAAATTGGGACTTCAAAGTCCAACCAATTTCACGCCAACCAATCTCTTAATGAGGAGCCAGTTCTTACTGTTCATTAAACTCGTTATTTAATTCCACCGCTTGTTGCTGCTCTCATTCTGCCACAGCAGACATTTCCAAAACTGTTGATTTTTTTTTTTTTTTAGAACACCGTCAACATGTTTTGGTGAGCCGAGAGATTAGCCTTACCGAGACCTTAACCTTTCTTTATTTTCAGATATTGTGTGATGGGCACAGGTGAGCTGTGGGCGACTCATTTTGTGTCTCATTATAGTTAATAAAGAAAAAGAGACAACTAAGGGGCCTGAGTCAAGTTAATTAAAACTAAAGCAAAAGAAGTTAATTAGCAGCAAAAACAGGTCACTAATGAAGAAGATGGTTAGAATGAAAACCTGCAGCCACTGCGGCCATCCAGGACTGGAGTTCAACACCCGTCAATTAGTGGGTATGATGCTAAAGTAGTTGCAGCCTTTGATTATTCAGTGTTGTTTGGCTGGGTGTCTGCTCTGTTTGTTTTTAATTGTCTTTCATAAAACACAACAAAGGGGGAAATCGGCACAGAGAAAGGGCAAACAATAATGAAATCAACAAGAAAGAGTTAAGCATTTAAATCTAAAGCAAACTGATTTCATGTTGAAAAACTGTATCATTAAACCAAATTCATCCCAGGCTTGGATGGGACACTATTCCAGTACTGGGGGCACACATTCATACATATGCTACAGTCAAGAGTTGCTTATTTACCTCATAGTTACATCTTTGGCAAGTGAACGGGAGGCAAAAACTTAAACACAATCCACACAGACACAGGAAGACCATGCAGATTCTACAAAGGTGGTCACCAAGTTGGAAATTGAATCCAAGTCTATGGAGCTCCGAGACAAGAATACTAACTACTGTGCCCCATACATGATTTAAACTCAATGAATCATTGTTAAAACTGTAAAAATGTAAAGTATAGTTAAAAAAAATGAGGAATGGCACTTTATTCAGGGAACAAGCATAGAAAAATCTGATCAGACAATTGTCACTATTTATGGTTCGCTTATACTGTATGTATTTCCATTCAATAAATTTAATAAGCCAATAATGCAAATTGTTAAGTGTACTCATCTGTTAAAATTTAGTTATTGCAATTGATGTGAAATGCTAATTCTTTAAACATATTTTCATGTTAAATTTAATGGCTTTTCTCTGCATGCATTATATTTTTAATGCAAAATTGAACACACTGCTGATTCACGCTATAGGCGGCTGCAGTGTCCTCTTAAACCTCCTTACAAATTTCACTACATGTTTTTAAACAGGACCAAAACTCCACAAAAAGAACAAAAAGGTTCCAGGCAGTCCTACAAGAGCTCTACTACAGGAAGCATTCTGGGAAAACCAAAATGGCTGTAAGTACCAATGAGATTGGGTTTTCGGGTTGAGCTGTACAACTCAATGTAATGTTCATCCAGTTTCTTTCGCAAAGGCATTCATTTAAATTTTCCTGCATTCTCATTTCCAGTAAGTTACTTTTTAATTGTCCGACTCGACTCATTGTTCTCCATACAGCAGGGGTCGCTCCTGGAGGCCCGCAGTGACTTCAGAGTTTTGTTTCTTAATGAGAAGTCAATTATTGCTGATGAAGCACTTTTCTGCTTCATTTTAGCTGTTTCCTGCGGTGGGTTGGCACCCTGCCCAGGATTGGTTCCTGCCTTGTGCCCTGTGTTGGTTGGGATTGGCTCCAGCTGACCCCCGTGACCCTGTATTTGGATTCAGCGGGTTAGCAAATGGATGGATTTTAGCTGTTTCGTTTCTTATGTTTCTCCACCCGTAATCGCTTATTTTAGTCTTAAACATCTGCATTTGCTGTTTTAATCCCTCCATATTGACAATAAGATGCAAATGAGAAAGGAACCAACATCTAACTAGCTTCCATTTACACCTGTGTTTATTCATAGTGAACTATCTGCTTTAAAATTAAAATATTTGAAAGAGGAAAAAAAAAAAGTGTAGGACTGTGATTTGCTCATTCGCTTTAAATTTCAAATTATATGGATGACATCCTTTGGAAAGGAAAAAACTCTACAGTATAAGAATGGCCGGACATGGCTATGGAGTTAGATTACTGCCAAAAGTCCAGGTCCAAGTACCACTCATTTCGTAAGCGCGAGTTGCATTTTGCGCACATTTTACAAGCGTGGGTTACATTTACATTTTGAGTGTGGGCGATGCACTTGCCAAGTGTTCTTGTGCAGCATCCCTGCCAATGTTATTTGAGAGTGAAAGGCAAGGGCCAGGCAAGGGAGGGACTTTGTTCTTCTAGCCAATGGGAGTAGTCAGTTCTAGCCAGCCAATTGCAAGGCACGCCTCCTTCCCCACCTCTAAGTGGGAGTGCGCATAATTTACTTCATGACTCAGAACTTAGTAAAAGTATGGCTTTTCTTTCCTGCCGGTTTGCTGCAGATTGCTACAATGGTTAGCACGGACTACTCCCATTGGCTAGAAGAACAAAGTCCCGCCCTTGCCTTGCCACTTTTGCTCACAAGTAACTTTGGTAGGGATGCTGCGCAACCACACTACCGAAAAACACATGGCCGCTAAAACATTTGCCAAGTGCATCACTCATGCTCAGAATGTAACTTGCGCTTGTAAAATGAGTGGTACTTGGAGACGGACTTTTGGCAGTAATGTAACTTCATATGATCTTACGAGCTGGATCACCTTCGGGGAGATGCACCACATGGCCGTAGTGCCGTAACTGACGCTCCCTCACAATGCAGGTAATGTGCCTCATTCGGGACTCCATGAGCAACCGCTCATTGGACACAAAGTCAAACCAACGGTACACAAGGATTTTCCGGAGAGGAGAGACACAGTACCAAAGGAGTCCAATCTTCGTCTCAGGTCACTGGATAGCATCCATGTCTGGCAACCATATAGCAAGATAGAAAGCACCAGAACTCTAAAGACTTGGACCTTTGTCCTTTTGCATAGATATCAGGAGCACCACACACTACTTTCCAGCAGCCTCATGACCCCCCCATTGCTCTCCCAATCCATCTACTGACTTCATAGGAAGTGTCCCCAGAGTCATGAATGTCACTGCCAAGGTAAGTAAACCTCTCAACAAGGTCAACATTCTCTCTGCAGACAGACACACTGCTGATGGCCGTGCCCAAGAGGTCATTAGAGGCCTGGCTCTTTGATTTTTATCAGGACCCTTGCAAGCCCAGACCCTCAGACTCCTCACTCAGACTCTCGAGAGCCCCGATCAGAGCCTCCATTGACTCCGTGAAGATCACAGCATCATCAGCAAAGTCAAGATCTGTGAATCTTTCTTCACCAACAGATGCCCCACAGCCGCTGGACCCCACGACCTTGCCCAACACCCAGTTCATACAAGCATTGAACAGAGTAGGAGCAATGGCCATGTGGTGCGTTTCTCCGAGGGTGATCCAGCTTGCAGGATCCTCATTGTTGGGGACCCGAATGGCTGGATCAGGCCAAGGGGTCGCCCACGTAACACCTGGCTGCAGCAAATAGAGGGTCATTTCTGGAGGGTGGGACTGGACCATGTGTCTGCCTGGGGGTTTGCAAACCGGCATCTCGAGTTGTTTCGCCGTGTAGTGGGCGTGGTAACGCACTGTATCAGTACATGCTCCCCAACTTGACTTGTAACTTCATACAAGGAAAAATGAAAACACTAACCAGGCATAAAACTAAATAAGATCTGTTATTAGGAAGGATTAAAAACTTGTAGCCGCTACGACCCTCCAAGACGGATTTTGCCCACCCCTGCCTTAGAC
Organism: Polypterus senegalus; assembly: GCF_016835505.1. Classification (NCBI taxonomy): domain Eukaryota; kingdom Metazoa; phylum Chordata; class Cladistia; order Polypteriformes; family Polypteridae; genus Polypterus; species Polypterus senegalus. The sequence goes on from NW_024383527.1 coordinate 15,621, forward strand.
AGACTCCGCAATTTTGGGCCCCCTTTCAAACGGACAATGACCAACTTCAGCCAATCTGCCAGCCAAGTGCCTATAGTTCAGTTATAATCTGATTACTTCTCCAAAACAAATATTTACATAAATGATGAAAGAAATTTGCAAACAGTTCAAGCATCAGTATTTAGTGCTTCACTTTGTAATGACCTGACTGTGTGCCTACTCCTAGAAACACCGTATGTCCAAAAGTATGTGGACGCCCCTCCAAATGATTGGGTTCAGGTGTTTCATTGCTAACAAGGGCAGAGACACACAATATCCATTGACAAACATTGGGTCATACTGAGGAGCTCAGTGGCCTGTGACATTTCTGCTCAGCTTTACTTTCCCCGGTTGACTGTAAGTGCTACTATTGTAACGTGGAAGCGTCAGGAAGCAACAACAGCTCAACCACAAAGTGGCAGACAATGAAAACCTTGAGAGTGGGGCTGCTGAAGCACATAAAAGCGGCCTGCCCCCTGTGGCATCCCTCATCACAGAACTCCAAATTGCCTCGGAAGAAACATCAGCGCAAGAACTGTGCATCAAAATATTCATGAAATGCGTTTCCATGGCCAAGCCTAAGATCAGTATGCGGAATGGCAAGCATCGGCTGGAGGGTGTAAAGCAAACCGCCATTAGACTCCAGAGAAGTTGGAAATGTGGGGTGATGAATCACAGTTCGCTATCTGGCAGTCGGATGGATGAATGTGGGTTTGATGGATGCCAGGACAACACTACCTTCTGGACAGCATTGGGCTTTCTGTATGGTTTGTTGCAGAAACGATAATGTTAGGCTTTCGGCTACGACTGTTAGCCCCAGAGAAGGAGACTGCTAATGCTACAGCATACACAAACATCAGAGACAATTGTGCACTTCCAGTTTGGGGAAGGTCTGTCCCAGGATGATTGTGTCTCTGTGTTCCATACCGACATTGAGGAACTGAAGTGGACCCTGAACCCAACCCTATTGAACACCTTTGGGATGAATTAGATTGTGAGCCAGGTCTTCTTGTCCAGCATCAGTACCTGACCTCACAAATGCTCTTTTGGCTGAATGGACACAGATTACTACAGAGACAATACAAAATGTTGTGCAAAGCCTTCCCAAAGGAGTGGAGGCAGTTCTCAGGATCAAGCTTCATATTAATGATCACTGTTTTGGAATGGGATGTCCAACAACCATACTGTAGGTGTGACGGTCAGGTGTCCACAAACTTTTGGCCACATTGTGTATTTAAAGATAGATATTTTCACAGCACTCTAACCACAAAGGTGCTCAGGTCGATTCATCTTACAAGTTGATACTGAAAAGCAAGGAAATGATGCTGCAAGAAGCACTTACCCTCAATTTGGTTTATAAGCTGGCGAAAATTGGCTCATTCAGAGGAATAGCCACTTTATTAAGGACACCTACACTACCTAACGACTGGCTGTGGATCTCTACTTGGAATAGCCTAATGTGTCTCATTTCAAAGATGCTCAGATTGAGTGATGTCGTCTGACTGGAGAAGGCACTGCATTAAGCAAAATTAAATGTTACATATTGGGAACTATTCAGGCTTGATAATGCACCCCACAACATTACACTGCCAGGACGGATACCTGGCTGGGTGAATCAGTGAAGTGATTTTCACCTTACCCTAGTCCCCTCATCATCCTGAATGATGAATATTAGGTGGTGCTCTTTAAACCCACCAGTGTTTTGAGTTCCTTAACACCAGGCCACCACACCATCTAGATTTTTGCCAGTGGAATTGACTCTGCATTGGGTTGTCATCTGCCATGGAGAACCATGTAGCTCATGTATTACCATGACAGGCACTTTTAATAAAGGGTCTACTTAAGAACACAAGACTCTACGGGCCTTTTTTTGTTTTTGCTTGTTCAATCTCGTCATATATTGATATACAAGTCAAATTCCGTAACAACGAACTGCCAAGGACCTGAAAAATATTCTGTTGTGATGAGATTCCGTATTTGTTGCTATAGTGCTTTCTTTAACTTGTGTCCAGGCGTCTGCAATCATTTCAATTGCTTCTTTTGCGTTAATTTTAATCTTCTCCTGTCTACAAGTTATGCTGATGAGAATATTTCTCAGCATTTCCTTGCGATAATACACTTTCAGGTTGTGAATGATGCCCAAACTCAATGGCTGAAGCTGTGCTGTGCAATTGGGTGAGAGTTATTCATAAACATTATCTAAATGCGAAAACAGGTTGTGGGCAGCACAGTTATCAATCAGAAGCCAAATCATCCTTTTCTTCTTCTTCATATTGTGAGATTTCTGAGCTCTTTTGGGATTCCCCCCCTACCGCCCACCCAACAGGAACGTCACGCTCAAGTGCATCCAGAAGCGCGATTGCCACATCTGTGAAAGATTATTTGTCCGTTGCTGGGGCAGGGCAACAGCAGGCTCACTGCACTGCAGTGAGGCACAACAGAAGTGAAACCTAAAATATTGGGGTCGTGTTATAAGTCCCTGTCTTACACCCCAAAACATGAGGCTGTCTCAGTACTTTAGCGACACCATCTTTATTCAACTTGAAATAGGAACAGCACGGTGTTGTAGCGTGATCTGCCACTCTGCTATACACAGACACAGCAGTCAGGCATGGTTGTGGCCAAGTAATCCTGTTCCCTGAATTTAAAATGTTCCTTGCAATCATCCATTGAGATCTTTTCTGTTTGCTTTGGTGAAGAGACACATGTTGCCCTGGCAACAGATAAACAGTCTTCCACTGACAAGGAGATCGCACTTTGGGACGCTCTTCAGCGTGGCGTCCAGTTGGGGGAGGTCCCAAGAGAATTTAAAAACCTCACATTTTCTTGAATGAGTGCCACATTATTAGGAATGTTTCTTGAACGAGCATCACTTAACCATATTAAAATGGCTTTTTCAACGTCTTCAAATGCAGCAGTTCACATACATTTGCAACTCGAGATTTTTCTTTTTGCTCGGTCTTTGAAGAAAGTTGACAGTGTCGATGGTGAAATTCCGAATTCACTGGCAACGTCTTTTTCTTTTGCAATCGAGCTGCAAAACTAAAGTTTTTTTCTAATATGAACTGTTATCGTTTTTTTGTGTCCGACATTTCTATAGGAGGGTGACAATGAGTTCAATTCCAAAGGATGTTTTTTAAATGTTGACGGGCAAAAAGCAACAGGTATCACTGAAAACCACCGAAACCAAAAAAGGCAAAAGTACAAGAAAAGTTCGGGGAAAGAAATTTTTTTTCTATAGTGTTTCTGTTTGGGGATCGTTGTGCACAACTGAGCTGCGACCACAGAACTAACTGCTCTGTGGATGATTCATTCAAGCATTTCAAGGTCTTTTGGGCACTTTGTTGTAATGAAAATATCTGCTGAATATATTTCGTAGTAACAAGATTTCTATAGACTTGCGTCATATGGGGAAACTGTTGGGACCATAAAAATACTTGTAATGAAAATTTCATTGTAACGGAATTTTACCTGTATTTAAAAACCCGAGAAGGGTGATAGTTCCCAATATCCTCAAGTTAGAGCCTTTCTGTCAACGGTCATAAACTATTTGTACTGACCTACCCACTTTAAACAGCACAGTCAGCACATATGATGCTGCCTCTGATTGAGCAGTTAAGTTATCAAGGAAGGGCAGATGAACCTAATAAAAAGGACACATACAGTACGGTTTACTTACAAGAGCAAAAACACATATACAAACTGTCATTTCTCATTGCAGGAAATGGATGATCCCACCTCAAGCAACGATCCAGAGATTTACCAGAATATGTGAAAGCTAACAGCTGCCTGAAGCTATCATACCAAGCCAGCAACCTTCAGAAGCAGCAGGCGCCACATGGCTGTCATGGAACAGTTGTACTTCACTGCTAAAAAAATGACATCCTGTTTATGAAGTTCCCGTAAGCATTATAAAAATGCACAGCATGTGTGCCAGATGATATGCAACTCATTTCCTTCTCCAAAAAAAAAATAAAAACTACGAGAGCCAACTCTGCAACAGATGCTGCATCTTGCCAAAAAAATATGGTGTTGTGACATTGGCTAAGGAAACAAAAAGCTCTTGTGTTCAATGCGAAAAAGAAAGGAAACAAAGAATTTGGGGTAGGGGCTTGGCATGATGACACAGTTGTCAGAAACGCTGCTCTATAGCTTGATCTGCCTACATAAAAATCAAAGCCCACTGGCTTGCACTTTACATGTACTCACAGACTTCATGGAGGCTCCCTCTAGTATTCCAAACAGCTACCCGAAACGTTGATTGGCGATTCTGAATTAGCCCTCACTTAACATCCTATAAAAGATTGGCGTCTCACCCACAGTTGGTACCCACCTTGGGCCTGATGCTGCTGTTCCAGTCACTGCAATTATGTAATGGACTAAGTTTACTTGGAATATGGATACGTGGATAAATGTTTATATGCTAAACACTTTCAAGAAAACAGTGATGGGAACTACTCATACTCGCAATGTTGAACGCTGCAAATAAACAGATCCATATTTTGCAAGAAAAGAAAATCGAGGAACGTAAAAGTGCAGTTTGTGACAGCAGTGTGTCAAAGGTGTTGCAATCTGAGCATGGATGCACTTGAGTCAGCAATGAAAAGTGCAATTGACAAATGTGACACAAACAGGATGGATCCACATAGGCCTAATAGATGAACAACCTAGTAAAAGTGTATCAAAAAATTACGAGACCAGAGTCTCCAACCTTTCTGCGGTTTAAGTCTCAAGCAATCGCCTAAGAGAATTCCATACGACCCCATTGTTCTCCAGCAAGGGGTCTATACTATCCTTCCAGTCCTGGCCCATTAGTATCTCCAGTTGCTATACTCTACTCTGGCACTGATCAAGGACTATGTCACGCTGCCATACTGTTCACCACCAGTGTCCCAAGAGGATCTCAGACTGCTTGAGGTTTCTACAGTGGCTTATGAGGATCTAATGACTGCCATACTTTTTTCCAGCAGCTGCACATGATGACCCCAGACTACTGTACTGTTTTTTAGCTGCAGCCAATGAGGACACCTGGGGGACTGATTGATGGTCTATAATGATGGCGGCATGGTGGCGCAGTGGTAACGCTGCTGCCTCGCAGTAAGGGGACCTGGGTTTGCTTTCCGGGTCCTCCCTGCGTGGAGTTTGCATGTTCTCCCAGTGTCTGCGTGGATTTCCTTTGAGTGCTCCAGTTTCCTCCCACAGTCCAAAGACATGAAGGTTTGGTGCATTGACGATCCTAAATTGTCCCATGTGTGTGTGTGTGTGTGTACCCTGCGGTGGGCTGGCACCCTGCCCAGGGATTTGTTCCTGCCTTGCGCCCAGTGCTGGCTGGGATTGGCTCCAGCAGACCCCCGTGACCCGGTGTTAGGATATAGCAGGTTGGGAAATGACTGACTGACTGGTCTGTAATGATCTCAGACTGCCACAGAATGATGGCCTGCTGTCCTTTTATATAGCTGTTACCAGCAAAAAAAAAAAAAAAAAATTAAAACCTGCCTTAAGGGCAAAGCCCACTCTCCTCTAATAAACAGCTCAATGGCCATTTAGTAAAAGACAGCACCATGACGTGGGTGTGCATTTGGGACTTATTGTGCCCATTACATACCTTCTTCCACAGAGGCATGAAAGGGCAGTACTGTAGCTAAAATCACCCTGCCTCTGGTGGGCTCCAGAGCTCTGCGGATGTCATTCAACAGAGTGATGGGCTGTTCACATCGATCAAGGAGGTTCAGACAGCTGATCACATCGTACTTGAAGCCAGCCTTCTGCCATTCGTCAATTTCCAACACCCTGAATAAAAACAACAAGAATAATATGCATAGATCAAACTGCTGGAGAACCCAAACAGAGAACTACAAATATTCCAAAAAGAGACAAAAGCTAAACACCATGGCTGTCTGTTTCTACAACTGTTTGTTTTCAAATTTTTTAATTTTTTTTTTTAAACAACCACCCTTAGCTAAACTGGCCCAGTGGTCAAGAAGCATTAACTTCTGATATCTCTTGGTAGCTCAATTGGTCAAGTAAGTGAGGTTTTTTTCTTCCTTTTCTTCTTAATGTCTAAAGTGGCAGGTCTGGCCAAAATAGAAGCCTACAGTTTACTTTGACAGTTTGCGAAGTAGCCAAGTCGGTAGGGAAGTAATGTCCGCTAGTGTATGTTGAAGTAGACGGGCACAGGCACCCTTTGCCCCAATGAAGGCACTCGGAGTCTCAGGAAAGGCAGCAGAATCAAGCTTTATTGTATGGCGCACATACAGACTCAACTCAGATGGAACAATGAGCGTCCAGCCATAAGCATCTTTTACATTTATCACAATTCTGATCATTGAAGGTATAATTCTTCCTCATCTGACTCCAAGTACCGTATATACGCGCAGAGAAGTTTTCCCGTGCATAATTCTGGACTTGATTTTTTACCATATAAGTTCTGGCATTTTATAATGTCGATCGTATAAGTTGAATGCGGAAAACTCACGCTATTGGCCCAAGAGATTACGATATGCTAACTCCCACCTGAGAGAGTCACCACGGAGCACACTGCCTTTTTATTCTATGTGGGTGTGGCAATGCGCTATATAAGCGCGTGCTCCTAACCTCTCTCTCTGTCTCTCTCTATTGTGCCTACGTGACCACACGGTAATACCCAAACTATTCCAAACCAACGTTTGCATTGATTTGTGTTTTTTGCATCTCACACCCTCATCCACCTTTATCGTAAGAGCATCCCTTATCTGCGATGGAGCGATCCATCAGAAGAAAATATGAAGCTGGTTTCAAATTAAACGTCGCTGAAGTAGCGCAAGAAATTGGTAAACTACGCTGCTGCAACAAAATTCGATGCGTCTGAGAAACTGGTGTGAGATTGGAGGAGGCAAGATGTAAAAAAAAAAAAAAGTGTTGCATTTTTGAACAGACGTATAAGTCGGGGTCTGATTTTATGATCGATTTTTCGGGTTTCAAGACCTGACTTATACGCGAGTATATACGGTATTCCACTGCTCTAATCCTGCCTCTAATTAATTCCACACGTAATTCTTAGTTGAGGGGGTGTCAAACCCCACTCTGTCTATCTTATCTGTTTGACTAGGACTGTTCTTACTTGCTACCTTTATTTACAGCCAAACAGTTCACATTCCCCTTCTAAGCAAGGGGGCCCATCCTTCGGCTCTCTAGCATGTCTGTCCTTTGGCTTATGAAACACTGGTGTTTTCTAGCTCATACAAAATAATAAAGAATATGTAGACATGAATCTTTTTAATCCGAACACTCGCATGTTTAATGTTTAGTATAAAACAATGCTCCCTTTCCCATGTGCTTATAATACTTTTCTAGAAGTACTAAAAACTTAGCTGGTCAGGCAGAAATGAAAGCTGCTGCTTCTCTTTAATCAGTATAATCCTTCATAGCATAAGGGAGGCACTACCCAGTTCTCGCCATGTGGACGAGTTTACTTCTCTGCTACAAAGTGTGACTCGATTTTCCTTCCTCATTGCTCCTGTGTTGTTCTTCAAGTGGGTTGAGAGAAATGAAGAAAAAAAAAAATTCTTCTCCAATCGTTCTCCTGATCAGACAAGAAAATGAACAGGCCACAGCAGATTGGCAGGACCAGATGGGAGAAAGGACCATAAAACTTAAAAATAAAAACAAATAAATAAATAAAAGGGTATTGCTCTTTACCAATGAACACCTCACTGAAGTCAGGGTCAATTAAATACTGAACTGACTAAAAATGGGAAGGTACCCAATCAAATGTACTAGGCCACGACAAGTGGATCGATGGTATCTGTAATGTCAGTGACACATTTAAGAGGGGAAAAAAAACAATATTACACATTTCAACTAAATAAAGTAAGACACACCAACATTCCTACTTGTACTGTTTTTTCTGAAGCTGCCACCTCATGGTGGCAGACACTTCCGTGGTGTAGATCTCCTCGAAGTGGGGGCTCATGATCTGAGTAACTCCACCATCTCCAGCTCCCAGGTCTAGAAGTCTTTTGGTCCTCCAGTCAGAAGTCACCCCCAGCAACTGGCGGAACTGCTCCGAAGAGAAGACAAACATGGATCCTCTTCCTAAAAGCCTGCTCTGACAGACAATGTAAAGAAAATAATGCCAATAAATTTAAAATTATGAAATGAAATATATACTGTAGGTAGATAGGCCCTGCAATGAAGTGCCAGCTTCTCCAGGGTTTTTTCAGTGCTTGGTCAAGTCAAGTTGGGGAGCATGCACTGGTACAATGTGTTGCCATACCCACTACACGATGAAACAACTTGGAATCCCAGTTGGCAGCCCCCCAGGCAGACACACAGTCCAGTCCCACCCTCTGGAAATGACCCTCTATCTGCCACAGCCAGCCTGGTCCAGCGATTCGGGTCCCCAACAATCAGGATCCTACGAGCTGGATCACACTCGGGGAAACGCGCCACATGGGCGTAGTGCCGTAACTGACGCTCCCTCACAATGCAGGTAATGTGCCTCATTTGGGACTCCATGAGCAACACAAAGTCAAACCAGCAGTACCCAAGGATTTTCCAGAGAGACACCGTACTGAAGGAGTCCAGTCTTCATCTCAGCGTCCATGTCTCGCAACCATATAGAAAGACGGGAGGCACCAGGGCTCTAAAGACTTGGACCTTCGTCCTTTTGCAGAGACATTGGGAGCGCCACACACCCCTTTCCAGCGACCTCATGACCCTCCATGCTCTCCCAATCCATCTACTAATTTCATAGGAAGAGTCATCAGAGACATGAATGTCACTGCCGAGGTAAGTAAACCTCTCGACAAGGTCTGGTCCTGAAATGTAATAAGCAGGCTTGAAAAGGTTTGTGAAGGTTTATATATATATGTTGCTACCATTTAGGTTTATTTGAGTATTGTTAACACTCCTTAGAAACACGAAAGGCCTGCAGCTTAATAATGGCACTCACGTTATAACATTTTCTATGGCTTCCATTAAGGGCTACGCTATGAATTTTCTTGAACTGAGCTCATCAACTCGCCTGATCACATGACACATATTGTATGAAGCTACACAACATACACATCATAGCTGGGTGGCTGCACGTCTTACATTAAACTTAATGTAGTTGAATAGATGTTTTCAGGTATAAATGTCAAGTTTTTCTAAAAACTATTAATTTGTATGTTGAAATTGAGAGGCATTTTTCTTTCATAGCGCACCATTTCCTTTAATATCTTTTTATGGTTCCTTGTAATTTGCTAAGATGAGATATTGTGAGTTTTCTGGGGCCACTGAGGTGATTCAAAACGTAGTCAGAATATTTGTTAATTATACATCTAGAATTTCTTTTATAAACTGCTCAGAAAAATTAAAGGAACACTTTGAAAACACATCAG
>NW_024383528.1:0-25702 GCF_016835505.1 Polypterus senegalus
AATGTGCATCACTATTGAAAGTACCACCCTCAAAGCAGAGGTATAGTAGAAAGGTGCAATGGCTCCCTGAAACCTAAATTGGCTAAGATCTGTGAGCAGACGAATTTAACCTGGCCTGACGCTTTACCCCTGGCCTTAATGGGATTGAGAGGGAGGACACACCGGCAGTTGGGACTGTCGCCGTTTGAAATACTAACTGGACGGCTTGTTTTAAATGTCAATCTGCGTACTGTGGACAATGATCTTATTTTCAGTCTTACATGTCTCTGAGCATCCCTGAAGGAGGTCCACGAGCAGGTTAACCAGGCTTGGCGAACTAGTCCTCCACCAACGGAGTCACAGATTCCCTTGGGAACCTGGATACTGGTCAGAGACACCCAAAGGAAGCACTGGCATCAACCTCGCTGGAGGGGACCATTCCAAGTGCTGCTATCCACACCTCAGGTCGTTAAAGTCGAAGGACTTCCCGCCTGGTTTCACGTGTCGCATTGCAAAAAATGGCATTCATAGCTTTGCTAGTCCTAATCTTTTCTATCCATCTGACTTTAGGACAAGGACAAACATGTGGTGACCATCGGACTCACCAATTGAAGCAAATACATGGGGATTATTCCACGTTAAGACAAATGGAGATTGTCTGAATAATATGTTTGTGTGACCCAACCCAGGTACAAAACTGATTTGAATTCCTCCTCCAGTCTATCTGAATGTTCAAGCTGGAGTGATGTGTTTGCAAACACTGGCGACTGGCGTGGGAAGCCCAGAAACATGATTTAAAAACAAGGTTTTCTATAATTAAATCAAGGTTTACCCCAATTCATGAATGTAAGGTAGAAACTTGTAATCCTTTGATTATTACTATAAAAGACCCCTCATATCATGATAAAGGAATCTATACATTAGGGGCCCATGTTTCTGGCACAGATCTCCTTGGAAAATCTATTATACAGGTTACAGAGATATAACCCGCTTTTATCTCACCTAGCTCAAATATCTCTGCTACACCTCCTCCTGACGACTTACCCTCACAACTGATTATTTCTCTTAATATCACCACCTATTCCTCTACATTTTCCATAGAAACTGGATACGGTGACCAGAACCGATGGCTGCAGTGGGTCCTCTATTCTGCACGACAAATAAACCAATCCAACTGTTATGCATGTGCCACTGCACGCCCTCACCTCGCCACTACCCCATTTCCCTTAACTGATCCCCCAGACCCCACTGTCATACCTTGAATACCCTTTTTCCCCCAATTCAACCTATGACTCCCCCTATGTTCCGTCCCTATATTGGCAATTACACTTGTTTCACTCGAGCCGCCCCTAAGAAGAATGCCGTTTTCCTTGGCTCCCTTCCCTCCCCCTGTTGCTCCTTTACTTACAACGCCTCCATCAATGCCTCTACCTTTTTCCCCAATAACATTTCCCTTAGTTGGTTCACCTCCCACACCACCGCCCGTGCGGATGTCTGGTGGATGTGCCGAAGATCTGAATTACTGGACATACTCCCACCTGAATGGACTGGTACCTGTGCCCTTGTACAATTGGTCATGCCTTTCTGTCTCCTTCCCCTTCATGGCCAACAACCTCCATCCTCTCCCCGTTTACATCGTGTTCGTAGATCCTTAGCATCCGTTGCAAATTTCTCATTACATGGTCCAGGTGTGTATATTGACTCAATAGGTGTGCCTAGAGGTGTCCCTAACAAATTCAAAGCAAGAGATCAAGTAGCTGCTGGTTTTGAATCTCTTTTTCCCATAATCACTATCAATAAAATGTGGATTGGACAAATTATTTATATTATAATCAACAGCGTTTCTGAATTTTACTAAAGAAGCTGTTGAAAGAATACATGAGCAATTAGATAAAACCTCTCTTATGACCTGGCAAAATCGCCTAGCACTGGATATGCTCCTAGCTGAAAAAGGTGGTGTTTGTGCTATGTTTGGTAATGCTTGCTGTACATATACTCCGAATAATACTGCCCCTGATGGTTCCATTACCCATGCCCTCGCTGGTCTGACCACTCTCTCCCTAGAATTGGCTGAAAACTCAGGCATCGATACCCTCTTGATGAATGGTTTACATCCACTTTTGGCTCTTGAGGCCAATGGTTCAAATCCATTTTTGTTTCCCTTTTAGTTGCTTTAACTGTTATTCTTTTGATTTGATGTTGTCTTATTCTGTTAATCTGTTATTTTATCCAGAAGTTTTTCACTGCCTCAATAACTAAAGCTTATTTTCTCCACACAGAACACATGCATCTTCTTCCCCAGGCCCAATTCTCTTCAGAGGACTGTTTAGCTTAAACTCTCTTATTATTTAAACTTTTAAGTTTAAAAAGGGGGGAATGTGGAATATAAGTTAAAATCTATTGCTAACTTTTGTATGAAAATCTGCATGCTCTCTGTGTGGCTAGGTATTATTATTAACAGAAGCGTGCTTGCATGGAGTAGGGCTGCAATTAACACGTGACCCCACAGTAGACGGAAAAACACCCTCTTCTACTATCTTAAGCTTAGGCGTGCTATTTGCCTGTTACTGCCTTCCCCATTGTTTTTTAAGGTTAGGATTGTTGATTGGGTAGGCCCTATATTAGTTAGTCCTGTTTAGTCTTTTTAATTTTATCCTGCCTTGTACGTCCGGTTGTTCGGGTTGGCTTCATTTAGTTAAAAGAAACTGTTTTCATCGTACTCTTGTCTGGAAAGGTGTTCATCCATGTGTGTTTTTAGAAGGATTTTTTAGTTTGCGGAAAAAATAGCTTTTTAAGTTGGATCCAGTCCTGCCTCGTGTTACTTGTTGTCCGGGACAATTTCTGGACATTTCCGCGAACGGTTATTTTATACGCTAAAGAAGGAAGATGCCCCCTCTCCCACTATCTTAAGCTTAGACATGCTATTTCACTGTTGCTGCCTTCCCCAGTGTTTTTACGGTTAGGGCTGGTGATTGGGTAGCTCCTATATTCATTCGCCTAATGAGGAGGTCATGTGTTTCCGCTTACTGTGGAGCTCAACACCTTACAGGAGAAGGGTCTGGCTGCAGCCACTGTAAGCTGTACAAGGCAGGATAAAATTAAAAAGACTAAACGTAACTAACTAATATAGGACCTACCCAATCAACAATCCTAACCTTAAAAATCACTGGGCAAAGCAGCAAAAGGGAAATAGCACGCCTAAGCTTAAGATAGTAGGGGAGGGGCGTTTTCCGTCTACTGTGGCGGTCACGTGTTTCCGCTTACTGTGGAGCTCAACACCTTACAGTGGCTGCAGCCAGATGCTCTTGCCTTACAGTGGCTGCAGCCAGACCCTTCTCGATCTGCGTGCCTACCCGATTTGAACGCGCAGGCTTATTGAAAGCCTAACATGCCGTAAAGTGTTTGCGCATGTGTTAAACAGATTGGGCACCACCATAAAGTGTGTGATGACGTAGCCTTTCAATACGCACGCGCACGCAGATTGGGCTGGCAATGGGAACCAGGTATTGACACACACCACATGCGCTTAATGAAAAAAACATTAAAAACAAAAAAATCCGCTCTATGGCGCGGCCCGATCAGAACTGTGCGTGCAGTACAACTTGACATTACAGTATACAGTATTCATTTTAGTTCCACATTAATTGACCATAATAAAAAATATTCATCCTGCAAAATAAATGAAGCAGCCTTTGTGGCGTAACATTGATGTCCAATGTTCGATCGCCGTAAGAAAAAGCTTAGGTGTGCACACCTGATGAGGCCCAATTACGGCGAAACACATGCTGTGTATTCTTTGTATTATTTAGCAGGTGCTATATATATATACACTCACCTAAAGGATTATTAGGAACACCTGTTCAATTTCTCATTGATGTAATTATCTAATCAACCAATCACATGGCAGTTGCTTCAATGCATTTAGGGGTGTGGTCCTGGTCAAGACAATCTCCTGAACTCCAAACTGAATGTCAGAATGGGAAAGAAAGGTGATTTAAGCAATTTTGAGTGTGGCATGGTTGTTGGTGCCAGGCGGGCCGGTCTGAGTATTTCACAGTCTGCTCAGTTACTGGGATTTTCACGCACAACCATTTCTAGGGCTTACAAAGAATGGTGTGAAAAGGGAAAAACATCAGTATGCGGCAGTCCTGTGAAGAAAATGCCTTGTTGATGCTAGAGGTCAGAGGAGAATGGGCCGACTGATTCAAGCTGATAGAAGAGCAACTTTGACTGAAATAACCACTCGTTAAAACCGAGGTATGCAGCAAAGCATTTGTGAAGCCACAACACGCACAACCTTGAGGCGGATGGGCTACAACAGCAGAAGACCCCACGGGTACCACTCATCTCCACTACGAATAGGAAAAAGAGGCTACAATTTGCACGAGCTCACCAAAATTGGACAGTTGAAGACTGGAAAAATGTGGCCTGGTCTGATGAGTCTCGATTTCTGTTGAGACATTCAAATGGTAGAGTCAGAATTTGGCGTAAACAGAATGAGAACATGGATCCATCATGCCTTGTTACCACTGTGCAGGCTGGTGGTGGTGGTGTAATGGTGTGGGGGATGTTTTCTTGGCACACTTTAGGCCCCTTAGTGCCAATTGGGAATCGTTTAAATGCAACTGGCTACCTGAGCATTGTTTCTGACCATGTCCATCCTGGTCATGACCACCATGTACCCATCCTCTGATGGCTACTTCCAGCAGGATAATGCACCATGTCACAAAGCTTGAATCATTTCAAATTGGTTTCTTGAACATGACAATGAGTTCACTGTACTAAAATGGCCCCACAGTCACCAGATCTCAACCCAATAGAGCATCTTTGGGATGTGGTGGAACGGGAGCTTCGTGCCCTGGATGTGCATCCCACAAATCTCCATCAACTGCAAGATGCCATCCTATCAATATGGGCCAACATTTCAAAAGAATGCTTTCAGCACCTTGTTGAATCAATGCCACGTAGAATTAAGGCAGTTCTGAAGGTGAAAGGGGGTCAAACACCGTATTAGTATGGTGGTCCTAATAATCCTTTAGGTGAGTGTATATATAAAGTATGTAGTGTTATTTTCCCACTCACGTAATAAATCATATAAAGTTTCTTTCCGTTTTGATCTATTGTTGCAATTTCCTCTTATGAGCAAATTGTGTTTGTTTAAAAATATCTTTAGACGTCAATTATTATTAATAAAATTGCCATTTGTCTTAAGGCATCAGGTTTACAAAACCTAATATATTTCTATAAAACTGGTTGGAAACATGATCCTTTTTCAAAAAAAAGAAAAGAATTAACACTGTGTTGCATGGCATTGTGCTGACTGTCCCTGTCCTTAGTGTTAACTGTGACTGTCCACTTGTTAAATTCTTTAATTGGTTCTAGTTGTGCAATCAGGTCAGATACTGAAGAAATGAAGACCATAAAGCCACTGGTTCAAATCCTCATTTATTCCAATGGCTATTAATCTTACAAAGAAGTTTAACTTTATATCCACAGACTTAAATTAAGGAAGTGCGCTGTTATCACTTGAATCAATCTGTTTGATCTTTTATTTTTTTACAGTAAGTGCTTGCTGCAATAGTTCATATTTGTAATTCATTTGTTCTTAGTGATGTGTTTTAATGTTATTTCAAGGCGTCTCTGTAAAACCCGCTGAGAAACCAACTTACCTATTAATATAATAAAACTGAACTGAATTTAACAGCTGTAAAATAAAATATTCTCCACTAACTGAGCAGAATTTAAACAGCATGAAGTAGTTCAGTTTATGATGAACACCATGTGGACAGCGGGCAGTGATATTCTTTCTTACAAGTTTAATCAACACAACGCAGCGCTGTTTGTGTGCAGACTCCTCATCTCATGTCAGTGGTTTTATTCACCCATATTGACACAGAGCCAGTTCATTTTATAACTTTAAAAAGGAAATACAATACACTTATCAACATTTTTATTGAAGGAATAAATGGTATTTTAAAAATAAAAGTGAAACATCTGTGAACAATGTTTCTCAAAAAAAATTATACACACCCATATTTATATATATATATATATTATGAGTAGAAAATTCAGTAATCATAAAGATGTATAAATGGAAATGCATTTAACTAGAACACAACTACAATGAAAATGGCCAACAAAGGGAGGTGTTAAAAATATTAGGGGAGGAGAACACAAATATATTTACAGATTTTTACCTTAGTATTTAAAAAAATGTTAGCCAAGGTTTTGAACACAATAAAAGTGAATCACTAAATTTGTCAAAAAGGAAAAATGCTATTTTAGCTTTTGAACAAGATGCTACTCAGAGTCAGAGTTCTTATCCAGCAATATTCCATAAAAATGTGTTCTATTTAAACTGACATTTTCCTGATCTGTCCTTAACATTTGTTCACTAATAATATTTTATATCACCTTTGCTTACAAGTGCAGCTCAAATTGCTCTACAAAAATATACAGTTACAAAGAAAACTGAAGGCATTATAAAAGTAAATGAGAAGCAAATGGAGGTCCTTGTCCTTTGTAATAAATACACTGCCTGGTCAAATGGCTGGGGACAAAGACAAACTTGCAGCCTTCAAGGACACTGGAGATAATAAACCTCTGGGGTCCCAAGCCAAAGCCACACAGCCCCTCTGCACATCCCAGCATACATGATTGTGGCCGTCAGTCCAATCACAATTCCATTTCAGGACGTCTTGTGAACTTTTCTTCTATCGTAGGAAGTTGGAGATGATGTAACAGACGGTGGAGATACAGGGGCACCATTGCAATAAACTGGAAAAAAACAACAGAGAAAAAGAGCAGATGTTAGTGTCCAGTACAGAGCTTACAAAGTGTACACAGTACCATTTCTAAACTATTACAACCAATGCAAGTAATAAGAAAAAGCCAAATTAGAAAAGTGGGCTTGTTGAAGTTTTTCGAAATGCTTGACATTTGTAGCCTGGCACTTCTCTATTGGCAAAGCACTCCAGATTTTGTTACAGAGTACAGAAAGCTGCTGGTTTTATGGTTGATCTTGGAATAAAAAGCAAAGTAACATTTGAGAAAAGAAATATTGGGAGCAGACACTCAAAAACAGGCAGGGTCTAAAATACTCAAAGCCTTCTAATTATTTAATAGAACCTTGAAATCAATTCTAAGTGAGACAGACAGCCAGTGTAATGAGACCGAGACAATAAGGCCAATACCTCGTGATCACTTGGCAAAGGCACAGCAGATCAGACCAGAGATTGAGATGGAGGATTCTAAAAGTGCAGGAGGAGGGCCAGCCGCTACTTCAACATTGCACACATCTCTCTGTCCTTCTTCTTTAACTGCTGCCCCGTAACACGACTGGACTCTTCTACTTCACTGTAACTGTTAAAAACATAAACACAGTAGATATTCACTCACAGAGTTCAAACATTAATAAAGTGTACTCTTACTTCTTATTCTGCCTCCTTTCTTGGTTCACCTGTAGATCAATTATTACCAAAGTAAACCATCACAATAGATAAAGGTCTGCTTAGAGTAAAGTCTAACTAATAATATTATTCTTAATTGTGTTTTTTGTTGGATTTTGAAAGAACCCCAACTTAACTGTCATTGTATGTAACATCATTTTTTTCCTTTTACGTTACGCATACAGTAGACATTGTGTTATAATCTCTGTATATCTGAACTTCTGATGTGATGAGCTCAGGTGTCATTACTTACATGAAACATCTTTGTTTTCACTCCTGCCTTAGTTTTGTATTAATTTAAAATTAAGTCTCGGTTCTTTCAAAATCCAACAACAAAGCACAGTAACTTAAGAACATAAATGTTATTTTGCAAAACAGAACAATATCCCTGTTTAGTGACTGCTGGACTGATGCTCCTCAGTCTCTGTGTTTGTGAGGATTCACACTCTGAGGCTTTCTGTCTAAAATTAAAAAGCCGTGTTAGTTACTGGACAGAGTGAGCAGACATACAGTACAGTATTCAAGGCAGCAAAATATTACAGATCAAGTAATAAATATGGGGAGGCTTTGCAGGAATTGTGCACAAATTACTTTTGAAACTGGAAGCCTCAGTAGTCTTACCTGTAGAAATAGCAAATCTAACATGAACTGCACATCATCTCGAATTGGAAATCTTAAAACAGAAGAAAAGACATCCAGTTGTGTCTCAGAATTCGGGTACACTGGCATCTGTTCAGCCACATGGAAGGCTGGTTACCACCGGGCATCCTGTAGGGTCGAGAAAAAATACAATAAAGGGGCATTGTACTTCTAACTGCAGCAATAAGAAAAGTTATTTCTAAGGAGCAAGCCTCCTCCATTATATTCAGTTAAATGTATGTATGTGAACTTCTATAAACATAACACATGACAACAGCAGGTGCCCAGCCTGTCACTGTGCCACATCAGACGCACACCACACTTCTCTGATGGCTTTGGATATAAATTTTAAAATTGCCTGTTTTCAACCATGGAATTTTTTCTACTAAATAAGGTTAAATAAATCCATTAACAATTTGTAATGCTATTATCTGCATCCTGCTTTCTTGTAATAACTTAGTTGTTGCTACTCTTGTATGTAATATAGCCTTCATCATTATAATTTGTTAACTTTATTATGGAAAAACTATTGCATTGATGTAATCGGATATCAACAGATGGCTTTGGAGGGCACACTTTACACCGTCGAGTGTCAGACGTGCACCCCTAATTCTATTCCGAATTCGACACCACGATTACATTGTTTTGCTTAATTATTAGCACGCCGTTCGCTCTTTAATATAAAAAATGTGGACAAATGTTAAAAGAAACACACTACCAAATGCTAATAGGTGTTACGAAATAAATGACATACATATATTAATCCATTAACCCAAACACGGAAAATGCTGTGATTTTTACGATTAAACCACGAGATTACGAAGTGGTTTAACTAAAAGTGATGTACTTACAAAAAGCTGTAGATGGCCATTATAAAGTTCACAGACACACGTCGCATTTCATTTCGCTCCCTCTTCATTCGACTGGAGTTAAATTTTTCAGGCGACACATCTTCCATGACGTTATAAAATTCAAAAGTTGCCATCTTTTCCAGTAACAAGTCCACTTACAGACGGAGTTAAACGACAACACAAAAATGACTCGCAAGTAGTGATGGGCCGCTCGATACTCAGGTTTCGACACTGTGTCGAGCTATCGAAGCACTGGAGATCGAAGCACCGCTTCGAGGCTTGCTTCAAATGCGCCCGTCACGTGATTTTGAGCACGCTAGCGTAATGACGTCATTGATATCCGCGCAGTCAGCAGTCGATTTGGTCAGTAACTAGTCTGCTGAAGTGCTTTGGCTCAAAGCGTAAATAGCGGTTGTCTGTGTTATATTGATAAAATACGCTAACCCGAGTTCAAATCCTAGTTGGGGCTCGCATATGTTGAAATAAGGATTTTGTATAAAACAGTTAAGTAGTACTTGTTTGAAAGTTAACAAATATATTTTGGAGACATTATGAACGATTTACATGGGGCACCTTTTTCCTCGGTGTGGAATTGTGTCCACCAAGAATCTGTAACAAATCGATGAGCATATTTTGCGTAAGGTAGCACGTATTGTAACAATCCAGAATCTATTCTACCCCATGTCGATCATATCACAGAGGCTAAGAAATGCTTCACTAAAGCCGACGTGGTCATTACACCAGTATATGCGCAAGACATTCCTCATTAAACGTTTTACTATTCAGTGATTCCCAGATCTGTTGCCGATTTGTATTATTGATTTCCAAAAAGCAATGTGAGTAAAAGCGTGTTCTGCATAACTAATCACAATTGTCTTTAAAACAGAATCAGCGCCATCAACAGTGTCTTCTGCAATTTTAGGAAAGCCTTGGGATTTCTGCGTTAATGAGACAAAAAAGTTGTAAAGAAACTTTGCAAATTCATCCAAAGGTGAACGTAAAGATCACTCAAGTACTGAGAAGAAGGAGAAGCTGGATAAGCACATCTGGAGCCAAACTTTCAAAAAAGCACCTGACTTTGTCATGAACATTCCTTTAGTTGTGAATTCATCTTATCAAAGGCTGCGCTGGGGGGGTAAATAAGTAATCTTCCGAAGTGCAGCACAACAGAGTAAATAATTGATGTAAATAGAATTACTGAAAGACTAAGTTTTTGCCGTTTCTGTATTCTTAAACCATCTTCCAGTTACACAATCCCCAGTCAATATCACATTCAATGTTCTCTGCTCCTTAACCTGTCTTGTTACCCAAAGCATCAACACTCAGTTTCATTCAAGGCTTTACCGTCCTTCCTTTCATAGACATAAAATAAAACACATTTCCTCTACATGTCCAATAATAATAGTAAACTTGCAGGAACGAGAAAAGCACAAGATGGGAATATTTATGACAAGAGCCTGGACATCAGGATGAGAATGTGCCTTGTCACCCATTACGTGAGCTCGTCTGCCATCCCTCGGTTACACTGGCACACGTTACACTCGGGAGCAAATGCAATGGAGAATATCATTCAATCATCAATCAACATTTATTTATATAGCACATGTTCATACAAAAATGTAGCTCAAAGTGCTTTACAAAATGAATAGAAAAATAGAAGACACAATAAAAATAAACATAAGTCAACATTAATTAACATAGAATAAGTAAGGTCCGATGGCCAGGGTGGACAGAAAAAAAAAACTCCAAAGGCTGGAGAAAAAAAAATAAAATCTGTAGGGGTTCCAGACCACGAGACTGCCCAGTCCCCTCTGGGCAATCTACCGAACATAAATGAAACAGTCCTCTTTGTATTTAGGGTTTTCATGGAAGGACCTGATGATGATGGTCACGTAGACTTCTGGCTTTCAGTCCATCAATGTTGGTGCATCAGGATGCTTTGAGTAGGTGGTGGTGGCGCAGGCCACCGGAAAAAAAGAAGAGAGAGTTGGGGTCAGTATGGATTTTGGAGCCACTGTGAATAGTTATTATGAAGAATTGAACATACAGAGTATCAGTATTAAGTTAAAGTGAAGTTATAAAAGGCCATGTTAAAGTAATAACATGTAATAAAGTAATACCGACAATGTACACCTTCAGAAGTGGAATAAATCGACTGTATACGTAGAACATTTCAGATAAACGATGAATTTTGTTAATCATAAACAATGCAACATAACTATTATATGTGTTGTTACTTTTTATTTATACTCACCAAACGTTACAGATCTACATGGGAAATGAACACAGGTAATATGTTTATAATCATTCTCACTAAAAGACACTGTCAAAATATATTAATGAGAAAATTGAGACACATTGGCCTTTAGGAAATATAAAAAAGTGTGTGCGCTGTCACTTAGGACAGAATGCATTGTTAACGTGACGCACTCTCTACTGACACGATGTCACGAAAAAAGAAACAGTGCAGTCCATGCTAACTCAAATCCTCCTTGATGTTTGACCTAATGATTAATTGTCAATATCAAATCGATAAAATCATTTTAAGAAGATGACAAGTCTGCTATAGTCAGTTTAATCAACGCTACTTTTAAAAAGTTTCCTTATACAGAATATAAAACAGAATCTCAATGATACGGGACTCGCGTAGTAACGAATAATATGTGACACTGAGAAATTATAATTCCTAATAACGGGAACAAGTAAAAACTACGACTTCCTAAAACGGACACTGTAAATGTAGGCATTTCAATAAATAATTTAGGAGACTTGTGTGTGCATTTCAATATCGATTTAAGAACTACGTAGGCCACCTGTTGTACTATAAACGGTAGCTCAAGCAGCACTTAACAGTAAATAGTCTAACAGGACAATGACTGACTGAAACGAAGATGCTGCGCCGCAACAATTAAGGTTCACACTGTCGTTCTGCATGTTTAGAAGGTTGGCTGAAACTGTTTATAGCGAATTGTCCCAAGTTGGAAGTGCCATATAGCGATCAGACACGAAAAGACACATTTAGGCATAATGGACAGTAGTATATTTTTCTACAATACAAATTCAGTACGACACCTGGGTCTCCAAACACACAAATATGAAGCTTATTACATTTTACAGTGAAACTCTTTACATACACAATATAATTAGGTGTGCCACCTGCCCGACTACGGTGGCCCAACCTTCCCTCGATAGCTCGATTCGCTCACTATCCGTCCAAGCTTGTTAAATGGAGGAATAGAAAAAAAACTTTCACAAGAGGAGGATCAGCGACGAACCTGAGCGACAACACCACTGAGCCACCTAATCCGGATAATTAACGAGCTCTGCACAACTGAACTACTACTACTGTTCTTACTGCGGCGGATGAAATATGTTGTTTGACATATGCACGTTAAAATGGTTTAATTGATACGAGAGTATCATTGTTGTATTCTCCTAATGAAGACGAAAAAATTATATGTATAGATGTATACTATATGACGTACGGTTTTGAACAAAATTAAGTGTTCCATAAAAAGGTTGAACGATTTACCTAATCTTTTCATATATATATAAAGTTAATATATGACAATATATCTTTGACACTATGTATCAGACAAAGGAAATCACAGCAATCCACAAGAACAATAATTAATTCTCAGCAACTACCTGAATTGTAGCTTAACCATATCAACTGAAATGTGTAATGTCAATACGAATTACAAAATATAACTAGAGAGTTAAGTGTCAGATAGACTCTCAAAATTAAGAGGTCAATGCCTTTCAGTGTGCTGAGGCTTTACAAAGATTCAGTAACCAGTGACCATGTCTGCTCGAAGCCCTATCATGATCCAATCTCGGTACTACATGTCTGAGGCTTCAGTAGCGCGTCATCATCTCAGTAATACGCATGTCTGAGGCTTCAGTGCCCGTCATCATCTCAGTAGTACGCATGTCTGAGGCTTGGTGCCCGTTCAAAGCCTGTCATGGCGCAATCTCATTTGTACGCATGTCTGAGGCTTCAGTTGCCTCGTCATCATCTCAGTAGTACGCATGTCTGAGGCTTGGTGCCCGTTCAAAGCCTGTCATGGACGCAATCTCATTTGTACGCATGTCTGAGGCTTCAGTTGCCTCGTCATCATCTCAGTAGTACGCATGTCTGAGGCTTCAGTGCCCCGTTCAAAGCCTGTCATGACGCAATCTCATTTGTATGCATGTCTGAGGCTTCAGTTGCCTCGTCATCATCTCAGTAGTACGCATGTCTGAGGCTTGGTAGCTCCGTCATCATCTAACTAGTACGCATGTCTGAGGCCGGAGACCCGTTCAAAGCTCGTCATGGCGCAATCTCAGTACTCTGCAAAGCTTCCACTCATTATTTGTTCAACGAGCTCCCGTTTGAAGTAGGCTACATATGGCATCAACAGAGTTAAAAAACTCAACAGAATTCCCATTGAAATGAAAGTTTGTAGATGATCAATACATGTTAAATGATCGTGCCCGATTATACGTTGTGGCAAAAAATAAAATTATAAATTATACATCATACAAACGCCGACTTGTTGAATGCATAATGCTGCAAAGAAGAGCTTTAGCAATACGGGTGACGACACATCTCTCACTATAATACTCTCCTAAATATCCATTCTTAGCCTCAACGTTTTCATGCAACACTGAAGGTATGTCATATAGTATACATCTATATATAATTGTTTTCGTCTTCACTACATACATACATGTATACATTAAAAAACATACATTATATACCATCCTCCTGAAAATAGTAGTGGTGCAGCGGTAGCGTTACCGCTTCATACTAAAGCATACGTGGGTTCGGGTCCCACGTCCACTCCCTGTAAATTATGACCCAAAAGAGTCTGATTTTCTTTCTTTTTTTTATTAAACAGCAAATTCCAGCGTGGACGGGGCGAACAAGGCGAGAACACTAGTAAAGATATATCAAATGGAAACGTGCATCTTGTTTTATGTCTATAACAAAAAATATTTGAGTAACGATTTCAACTGTTTTTGTAGTTGTTGATGGCGGGTTTAGCGGTTTAAATTTTTAAATATTAAATTGATAAGGTGGAATGTGTTCTTGCTTTGAGTGTTAATGTGTTAGTAACTGGGATTGCCTCTATTACTGGAAGATTGCTTAGGAATGATACAGACTGGACAACTATGTGTTTTAGGAAATGTTTTATTATTGCACTGTGCTGTGACTAAAAACTTTTACTGATCACCTGTCCGGACCTTGAAGATGTGTTCACCAGGGAGGGATGCTGCTGTTAAAAGCAAATGCTTTTTCAACAGCAGGTCCAGATGTGTTTATCCCGCTGCTTTTGTTGCCTCAGCACTCAATCTTTAATGCCGACCTTGATATGTGCACTGCTCACCTTGGAGTGCCCGTGTGTGTCTGTGCCGGTGACTGATCTGCGTCGTGTCTCTCAGCCTCTCTGATGTGCTCTGGATTGACACCTTTGAATGTTTGGTGCAGCAGAGCAAATTCAACCTGATCTACCACAGTGGCTTTGTTATCACCTTATTCCAGCGTTTCTCAACCTTTAAGTATTTGCAACCAGAGTTTTCATAACAGTTTTAATCGCGCCCCAACATTTTTTGAAATGTAGATGCATATTTGATTATACCTACTTAACTTTTATCGACATTTATCTAACTCTATACAGTATTTATTGTTCTATTATCAGAATGTAGTTTAAGTTAATTTGTTTTGGTTCCAACAGATGTTTTCTTTTTCACATCTTCGCGCCCCCTTTTGTTACTTCGCGCCCCAGGTTGAGAACCACTGCCTTATTCAATGGAGGGTTCATGGATGTCAAATGGCAATGAATAGAAATGCATTAATGTAAATATGTGAGCTGCCATCCGCAATTAGACATCGCATTTTGATGGTGATTTTGGTGATTCCCGAACAGATCTCTTATGCGATCCTTCCACAGTATCTCTCAAAATTATTTAGTTCAAATTGGTTATAAAGATTTCAATTCTGATCATTTTTTTTATTATTGTTAATTTTGATGAGTCTTTAAGTGGGATCGAACTCGGCTAGCACTACGTTCAGAATTTGAAAAGCAACCACCTTAGTTAATTGTGCCATTGACGGCGTCATTTCGTTGTAGCTAATTCGTTACTTTCGTGCTCCACAAAATATTGTAAAGTACTAATAAATGAAATATTTCAATACTTGATCGAATAATAACAACTGATTTAAGGATTTCACCTTTTCTTTCTCAAATGTGCTTACCTATATCATGGCAAAGTACAGGGATAAACCATTATTTTCCGTCTACTCCATTTTAATTAAGTCAAACCAAGGAAAACATTTAAGGCTATTAAATGTGATCTCAAGAAAAGATGAGGGTTAATTCTAATACTAATAACAGGAGCGATTATAATGATACAGTGCAAAGGTAAATACTAATTGAAAGAGCCGGGAATCCATGCGTGAGGCGTCTTATTTTAACTCTTGCTATCGTATAGTGCATTCTGCTTGTCGGCGTTAGTTATATATATATATTTATATTTTTAGACATCAGACACTAGAAGTTGCTGACGAACCCTTCTCTTCGTTGTCAGTCTGTAGCAGCGAAAAAATAAAAGCAATAAGAGTTATAACAGACGTCATTGAAGTGGATCATGAGTTTGTGTAATGTTAATGAAAATGGCCAGGAGGGGTCACTAAAGAGGTGAGTGTCAAATGCTTCGAAGCTTCGATACGATTTCCGACACAATTGCTTCAAACGTTTTGATGCTTCATGAGGCTTCACTCCGCCCATCACTACTCGCAAGTACAAGTCAAGCCTAACGAGTGACGTGTGTCGTAAAACATTCGACATGCGCAGAACAAATCGGGCAGCGTCGTGAAATGAATTTTAATTAAGCAGAGAGCGCGTGCGCGAGACAAATCGGATGGGGATTCATGTCGCAAAGTAAAAAAACGCAGATCGGACAGGGCCGTAATAGTAAAGCTCTGCGCATGCGTGCGCAAATTGGGTAGGCACCGTAGATCGAGTAGCGACAACGCTCCTTGCTTGTATGCAGCAAACCGAAACGAGCGGCTGAGTAGGTCGGCTTTAAAAAGTATCACATCGCACACAGGGTGAAGTAAGTAGAGGTAAGCAGGCCATTTGTGTCTATTACGTCAATTTCACTAATACACACAGCGCTTTAATTTGTATTTTTCTTTCTCCTTATCATTCCGCGGTGTTCGGTCGGCATTTCAGAAAGCATCGAGGAGTAAGTCGGGCTTTACACTTCTGATCAGAAAAAGATAAACACGAATTGAAACAAACTGGAGTCCGCGGCCGTGGAGAATAGTCGAAGTGCATGCGAAATTAAGAACGAAAACAAATGTATAGAGGAGAGAAAGTGTAGCGCTGTCGTGCTGGTATTCCTCGGGTAACCCGCCTGGAGAAGTCTAAATGTAATGTTCATATCTGTTGAAGACGGGCATCCATAATCAGTTTGTGTGTATTTATATACACGACTTAGAATTCTAAAACCTGCTTAATTCAATGTAGTCGGCATATATTTACATGCACTGCATGGATGAACAATTTACACGGATGTTGTTTTGTTTCTCTTTTAGCTCGTGTCATGTGAAAAAGGCCTATGTTTTGGTGTTAAAATCCAAAACCAGTAATGCATGTTGATGAATATTGGGAGGTTAATAGAGATTTGTGGTTGGTGTTACTGCCTTACAGTTCCAGCAAAATGAATTTTATGGTCTGTATGCATTTTCCTTGTGTCCCCTATTTATTTTTTTCATCCTTATTTCTAAAGATTCCCAGGTTCAGTGGGCTGGCAAGTCTAACCTGACTTACTATGGTGGTCGATACACATGCAGTTGTACCCTACGATGGCCCGTAGTTGGTTCCTACCCTGCACAGCTACTTTGGTTTTCTTCGCATATCTCAATAACCTCAGTTTCTGTGTGCTTTGTACTAGATAATAGAGATGAAGTGGATGGTAAATCTCATATTGCGGCTGCTCACTACATGTAGTTTTATCACACTGAGCTCGGCCAGGGTGTGGTTCACCTTTTTGTGCCACTAGGAACTCTTAAGTGAACACCACAGACTGGCCTGGCATCCCTCTTCTCAGCAAGGATCTGCTTGATGTAATTAAAATCTTCATGAGTGTCAGTAATTGGTTGTTCTTCGCCCCCCACGGGGGTTACCCATGGTACATTGGTTAATGAGGAGCACAGATCTCCAGACAATGGAGCACTAAGGATGAGTGAGGCACTCAGGGTCTCAATACTGGGAGAAGTTATTTCGTAGGAGTTGTGGTCGAAGGTTCGAGGGAAATAGCAGACCGACACTAATCAAAAGAAAAATATAACAGCTTCTTTATTAATTCTTTGGTGAGCAGAGACTCTTGCAACTCCTGTCAGCTAATGTCACTGACAGTAACCAGCAAAAAGCCAATCTTGTGAGGGGTAAGTTCTCATTTTATAACAGATCTTCAGAGTCAAGCTTAGCATGAGATACGATTACACAATAGTTTTTTTTTGGGGGGGTCAGTACTATGCCCAAGGGTTACAACATTTTGTTCAAAATAAGTAAAGCAGAAATGGAAGTACATGTTT
Source organism: Polypterus senegalus (assembly GCF_016835505.1). Classification (NCBI taxonomy): domain Eukaryota; kingdom Metazoa; phylum Chordata; class Cladistia; order Polypteriformes; family Polypteridae; genus Polypterus; species Polypterus senegalus. Next base: position 17,505 of record NW_024383528.1, read on the forward strand.
GCTGCTGATCAGACAAAACACATGAGCGTTTCCCAACAGATTAACAGTCTTCTTTTAGAACAGACTAAAAGTCATCAGTTTTCTAAAAATGTTACAAGGTACTTTTTAGCTTACTTGTATTTTGCAGTGGCAGTTTAAACAATGGCTTATTGAATATTAGTACACTAGCAGAATACCCGCGCTTCGCAGCGGAGAAGTAGTTTGTAAAAGAAGTTATGAAAAAGAAAAGGAAAAATTTAAAAAATAATGTAACATGATTGTTAATGTAATTGTTTTGTCATTGATATGAGTGTTGTTGTCATATCCTATCTATCTATCTATATAAACACACATATACATATATACACACATATACACACATATATATATATATATATATATATATATATACATATACAAACCGGATTCCAAAAAAGTTGGGACACTAAACAAATTGTGAATAAAACTGAATGCAATGATGTGGAGATGGCAAATGTCAATATTTTATTTGTAATAGAACGTAGATGACAGATCAAACGTTTAGTCTGAGTAAATTTATCATTTTAAAGGAAAAATATGTTGATTCAAAATTTCACGGTGTCAACAAATCCCAAAAAAGTTGGGACAAGTAGCAATAAGAGGCTGGAAAAAGTAAATTTGAGCATAACGAAGAGCTGGAAGACCAATAAACACTAATTAGGTCAATTGGCAACATGATTGGGTATAAAAGAGCTTCTCAGTGTCTCTCAGAAGCCAAGATGGGTAGAGGATCACCAATTCCCACAATGTTGCGCAGAAAGATAGTGGAGCAATATCAGAAAGGTGTTACCCAGCGAAAATTGCAAAGACTTTGCATCTATCATCATCAACTGTGGATAACATCATCCGAAGATTCAGAGAATCTGGAACAATCTCTGTCGCGTAAGGGTCAAGGCCGTAAAACCATACTGGATGCCCGTGATCTCCGGGCCCTTAAACGACACTGCACCACAAACAGGAATGCTACTGTAAAGGAAATCACAGAATGGGCTCAGGAATACTTCCAGAAACCATTGTCAGTGAACACAATCCACCGTGCCATCCGCCGTTGCCAGCTGAAACTCTACAGTGCAAAGAAGAAGCCATTTCTAAGCAAGATCCACAAGCTCAGGCGTTTTCACTGGGCCAGGGATCATTTAAAATGGAGTGTGGCAAATGGAAGACTGTTCTGTGGTCAGGCAGTCACGATTCAAAGTTCTTTTGGAAATCTGGGGCGCCATGTCATCTGGACCAAAGAGGACAAGGACAACCCAAGTTGTTATCAGCGCTCAGTTCAGAAGCCTGCATCTCTGATGGTATGGGGTTGCATGAGTGCGTGTGGCATGGGCAGCTTGCATGTCTGGAAAGGCACCATCAATGCAGAAAAATATATTCAGGTTCTAGAACAACATATGCTCCCATCCAGACGTCATCTCTTTCAGGGAAGACCCTGCATTTTTCAACAAGATAATGCCAGACCACATTCTGCATCAATCACAACATCATGGCTGCGTAGGAGAAGGATCCGGGTACTGAAATGGCCAGTCTGCAGTCCAGATCTTTCACCTATAGAGAACATTTGGCGCATCATAAAGAGGAAGGTCGACAAAGAAGGCCCAAGACGATTGAACAGTTAGAGGCCTGTATTAGACAAGAATGGGAGAGCATTCCTATTTCTAAACTTGAGAAACTGGTCTCCTCGGTCCCCAGACGTCTGTTGAGTGTTGTAAGAAGAAGGGGAGATGCCACACAGTGGTGAAAATGGCCTTGTCCCAACTTTTTTGGGATTTGTTGACACCATGAAATTCTGAATCAACATATTTTTCCCTTAAAATGATACATTTTCTCAGTTTAAACTTTTGTTCCGTGATTTATGTTCTATTCTGAATAAAATATTAGAAGTTGGCACCTCCACATCATTGCATTCAGTTTTTGTTCACGATTTGTATAGTGTCCCAACTTTTTGGAATCCGGTTTGTATATGTATATAAACATATACATATACACACATATACATATATACAGTCTTTGGGGTGCGAGCAACTGTTGCTGGGGGTGCCAGAATCCATCATGAAAGAAAAATGAAAAACATTATTTGTACAAAATCTTAAATTTATTTCTCCATTCCTAAATAATTAAATGGGCAGGCTATTTCGTATCAGTGCAATACGCTGTTTGTTAAAACGGATGACTCACGCTCTTACGTGTAAGTCTGCGTGGATATTATGAACTGCTGTATCTGTTCAAGTTCTATTTAAATTTTAAATAGAAGAAATTTTTATTTAGTCGACAGAAAAATCTTTGGTAGGAATGTAAGTTAAATGTAGGCATCATTGCATAATCAATTGCACAGGGGGCTAAAATCCCAAACACACTTTAGGTCGCGGGCCGAACAGGATAAACATTTATTGAACACAGTAAAAGTAAATTTTTAAAACTGTAAAACTTTTAAAACTTTTTTTTGAACATAAATATGAATAAAAACAGACAGGAATATTATTCCGGAATAAATCAACTCAAACCTTAAATAACTTATAATATTTTGCTCTCCATAAAAATATATCCTGTCTAAATTATACAAGATAGAAATAAAGTAAACATTAAAAGAACAAACATTCAAATTTCTTTACTCTTATGTAATTTTATATTTTATAAAAATAAACTTAGATTTTAAATATCCCAAAAGATTTTGCTCTCCATAAAAATATATCCTGTCAAAATTATACAAATTCAAATATGAACATGCTGCATAACAAAACCTGGAAATCTAAATAAAATGTGTTCCTTTCAGCAATAACAAATCAAATCAGTCAGTTGTCTTTGCTCATATGTCATTTTAGAGCTGGGCGCCTGGCATCTTTTTAGCCACAAGTTCGTCTCTGTTTGGTGTGAGGTTCTGTGTTGTGGAGATTCTCAGGATGGATTGCAGGTGCTCATCAGTGAGGCGACTCCTGTGTGCTGTTTTGTTAGTCTTTATCACTGAGAAGAGCTTCTCACACAGATATGTGCTACCAAACATGCACAAGGTTCGAGCCGCATGTAGAGCGGAGCTGGAGCATTTTTTGGGAATGGAGTGAATAAACTGTGCGGGCCCTGCAGTATCGTACTTTGCCTTCAGTGTGCCATTACACTGCAGCTCAATCACCTCCATCTGAATCTGCACAGGTGCAGTTTCCACATCGACAGCAAATGGGTTGCGAAACAACTCAAAATTCTTTTTTTGTTCTTCAAAGTCACCAAAGCGCCGTGTGAACTCAGTGCTCAGTGCGCTCAGTTTATGAGCAAAGTCGTGTTGGGAACACCGTAGTGGCGACTTGGTTCAACATTACTTGGCAACAGGGAAAGTGGGGCAAGTTGCACTGGTGCATTGTGTCTCCCATAAAAGTAGCTTCACTTTGAAATCACTTTGTGATTGTGCACGGGTAAAAACGTCTGCTGAAGTGTCAGATTCTTCTTTAACTCTTCTGCTTTCTGTATCTTGTGCATTGCATTCAGGTCTTTCAGGTTACACTGATGTTTTGTCTCATAGTGCCGTCTTAGATTAAATTCTGTAATTACAGCCACATTAGCTCCACAAATGAGACACACGGGTTCAGTAAACATATACTCAGCCTCCCATCGGTTTTTAAAGGCTCTATTTTCAGAATCAACTTTTCTCTTCAGCATCGTGTGAGCTAGCCGCAATAACTTGCAGCATCATAAGCTAGACTTGATTACAGCGGTAAGTGTTAACAAGGCAGCTGAAGCGCTGCATTATGGGATCTGTAGTTTATTGTGTTACCAGCTCTTCATATCCCCGGGCCATTAATAACAATAATACAGTATATAAAATGATCTCGCGGGCGGATATAATTACACGCCCGGCCTTGAGTTTGACACATATGGACTAAATAGAACTTGAAAAGATATATTTTTTCGAATGTGATCGCGCAATTTAGATCGAGTTGATGCACACTACAGTACATCGAGCCCGCATGCTTTTGTGGTTTTGCCTGCGTGCAAAGTGTCGTTCATACCTCGTGTCTTCTCAGTAAACTTGTATCTCACGAAAACCGTCATTCGCCATAGGCGATAAGCATAGGCATTAAAAACGGCAGCGGGAGTGTGTCTATAAACTTAATATAAACTTACTGTTCACGCCGTGCTTTGTTTCTGCAGTAGCTGTACTTACGAATATGCTTGTATTTATGAATACGCTTGTATGCATCACTTGCTTCATTATCTTTTTCTGCCTTCTCAATTGTGAAATGGCGTTTTGTGCCCATCGCTGTTTGGAGATCTTCCTTGTTCTCTACGTAGTTACGTAGGAGGCGTGATGATGTCACACGAATCCCCGCCCCCCACAGCCTTCCAGCTGAACTCCATTACATTATATGGAGAAAAATAGCTTTCAGTTATGATCATTACACGTAGAATTTCGAAATGAAACCTGCCCACCTTTTGTAAGTAAGCTGTAAGGAATAGCCTGCCAAATTTCAGCCTTCTACCTACGGGAAGTTGGAGAATTAGTGATGAGTTAGTGAGTGAGTGCGTGAGTGAGTGAGGGCTTTGCCTTTTATTATTATAGATTAATACATACAATATTATAGCTTAATAACAATTTTTCTTTCTCAGTGCTTATTACTATTTAAAAATTTTTCTTATGGTTTTGTGTGTTTGCTTCCGTATGATTAATCTGATAAACTTAATACTGGATTTGTGTTGTTGGAAATATCAATAAAGTTTTGTTTCAGAGACTTAGAAGTAAGATCTGCAAACATTCGTTAAGACTTGCACTATTAAGTTGCTGTCCACCATTATTATGGAGCATTTTTTTCCAGACAGTTTTCTTTCTAAGCTCTCTACTCACACATGTGATGCCCATTATACACGACACTCCTTGAGTCTTAAAACTGTGAGGTCAAAATTGATGTTCTAGCTGTGGACAGAAGTAGATTATATTAGAAAAGAATTCAATAAAGAGGGCTGGAAAAGATTATGTGAATTAAGACAAGTGCACAGTGATGTTGGTTCACTGAGTATTTTACTACATATCTTCACTGGGATTATATATATTTAGCTGTCTTTAAATTTGAGGAGGAATGTTTCAGAAATAATAGTGTTTATTACTGTGAAGTCCTTCCATATGTTTGATTGCTCACGGTAGACATCAGAAGCCGCTACATTGACAGTAAACCCCCAATTCATAGTAACTGAGTAGCCATTGTAGCAGTGTATTGGTTTAAAGAAGTACAAGCCCTACATTTTTCATAGGGTCTCTACCTGTGTGATTTGTAAAACTTCTTTAATGTTTTAAATTAGTGAGTTGAGATTTTTTAGCTCCTCCTGATACCTGCCACTGTTGAATTTGTTTTTTTACACTTGCAGTGTTCTTTCTACTGTACTGAGCAGCTCAAATCTCTTCATGTTTTATAAATTTAGTAAAAGATGGAAACCTGTGGTTGACATGGCCTTCCCAAAAAAAGATTAGATGTTTGTGTTAATAAAAACTGTTCCTCGTGTGCGTAATCCTACTGCTATCCCTCACTTTTTATAATCTTTATATCTTTAAATGTACTTTCTAAGTCTTGTTAATTGGTAGCCAATATGTATTTCCTAAATTGAAGACCCGCTCTGTATTTACATCTACTGATTTGACAAAATGCCTGCCTGCAAAGTCCTTTCAGTTGCCCGACAGTCCAGAGGATGAAGAGCACACCATAGTTTGAGCTCAGATATTCATATAATGACGTCTTGTCCTCTCACTGTCTAATAGTACTGTGATTATGTTTTACCTTATTAAATGTAGAGCCCCTACACCATATTTTTATTAGGGCTGTGCTACCTCATACCAGCTTAGTTAAGGACTGGGATGCTCAAATCGTAACACAGGCCAATATCACTGGTTATTTCTGTTCCTAAATTTGTTTGAAATGTCATAATAAAGCTTGAACCACCATCTTATCAGAGTTGTTATAGTCAGGTTTTAAAGTTTTACGAAAAATACAAGGTGAATCAAACTTCAATCAAAACTCCACATAATTAATCTTAAGTCTGTATGAATTCTCAAAGGAAGCACAGAAAATGTGTTGTGAATTACAAATTAAAAAGCTAACAAAATCCAGCAGACCATGTTCACCACAAATTGAAGATCATGTAACACAGGCTAACAAGAAAGTGCTGACAATTGAAATACTAAATGAGTATTTCTGTGGGACATGTAGTGTAGGATCATTTACTTTTTATTAAAACAAAAGTCTACACATGCCAAGAATACATGACATGACAACTGATCTAACCAATGGAAAATTGAATACCAAACTTAGGTGGAGTTAAGAATTCTTAACAGAACAGTTGATTTAAATAATGGTTTGTTTTTGTTGAGATTACAAACCTATAAGTGTAGTTGAGTTTATTTAATAAGATTGGTTCATACCAACTGTATTCTGCGAATGATGGTATCCATCTCTTACATGTGCTAGTATTTGGTAGGATGCTAATTCAAATCTCTTACTGCACGAGAAGGACCCTCGAGCAACGCCTTAACCTGAAAATTTCTTCAGGGGCTCATGCTGTTACAATTGACCCCGCAATCTGTCCATAAAGGTCATTTTAATACAGTGTACCAAATTTAAAAAAAAAAAAAAAATATATATATATATATATATATATATATAGAATCTTGTATTGTAGTTAGAGTTATTAAATGAGTTAACAGATGTATTACAATATTTATGATACAACTGGTTACATTTCTTTTTTGGTTAAAAATAAACCTGTAGGATAGAATGTTCAGCCCCTTTACTGAACATACAAGCATCTCTTACGTCAAGTGACTTGCTGCATATTGTTTTATTAACTGGTTAGTATTAGTGACATATTATTAGGCAGGATTTCCTCATTTTGTTTTAATAAGGTACAGATGGAGTCAAGCCATTTGCTTTGTTCATTTGGCCATTGAAATGTCACAGAAGGGTCAGTGTTATTATTTATTTGGCGCAATATACAGTTACCTTGTCTGATATGTTAAGCCCATTTATAGATAATTAACTGTTATATATATTTTATTCACAGTGATGTGGTCAACTAAATGGTAAGAGGAAAAAGCATCTGGATAGAGTCATATACCATTATACACCTTCTCTAAATAAAAGGCCTACACATCTAATGGAAATGATGTCCTTCCTCATTTGATTTGTTAATTGTCATTTTCTTGCCATTATCACTGGAATATTGTCCAAATGGTACTTCAGGAGGTGTAGTAACAGTCTGGTCCAACTCTGCTTTAAGACACACAGAGGGGCTTGTAAGTAATCAACACAAGTTGGGGAGACCTGTGCAAATTGTTTGTTTCAACGTTCAATGCTTCATTTACTTGAATTGCTGCAGAACATCTGTAGTTGTAACCAATTAGTTTTCCCGACATTTCCTTTTTCAGTTGTTGTTAACCTAAAGTTTAAATGTAATCCTCTGACAGTTTACTGCTTACCTTTTCACCATTTTAGGTCATTCATTGCATTGAAACTAATTAAATTTGAGAAAAACTGAGGTGTTTTAAAATGTATGACTGGTAGTGGTCCTGTATGAAACATAGCTTAATTTAAAAAAAATAAAAAGATTCTGTAAGTCTCAAAAAAAGTGTGTATGTATATTTGTATGTAGTTGGATACAGAGAAGCTAATAACTTAAATGTTTACCAGGAAAAGGGGGCTTTTGTGAGATCAAGAAGACAGTGGTTGGAAAAGGAGAAAAAAACATTTTTTTTTGAAGTGTAGAAGATGAGGAGTAAAATCAACATGCTGTGAAGCTAATAATTGATGGGGTCCTTTGTGAGAATCCTACATTAATTGAAGAATTTACAACCAATTTTTTTACGAAAAACTTTATATTTTAGATAGTAATCTTGATGAGAAATGTTTGGGTCCCAGCAAATAAGTATAAATGAAATAGGCCATCAAAAATTTAAAAGATAATAAATCACTTGGGAACGATGATGACCTAACCTCAGAATTTTATAAAATGTTTATAGATCACAATTCATATTTTTTACTTGCAACTTTCAAAGGTTTTGAAATGAGAGAATGAACTAAATCAGTGAGACCAGGCATCATCACCTTAATTCCTAAGCCTAATAAAGATGTTGTACTTTTGATAATTGGCATCCTGTAATGCTTTTGAACAATGATTACAAGATACTAGCCTCGTATTAAGCTAAAAGAAAA
>NW_024383529.1:0-1957 GCF_016835505.1 Polypterus senegalus
TCTAGAATAAAAATATTTTACTAACTAGTTTTATTAATTCATTATTTAATAATAAATAGCATAATCATCATGGGTTGTGTATTGAGTGATTTAACAATTCTGTTTTATTAATCGGTTTGTTGTTTTTTTTACCACGTCATCTATTTATGAAACTATGTTGACAATACAAGAACTGCCTATACAGTATATTAAAGATACGGTATAGGGCTTCCTGGACACTGCAGTTAACTGAAGCATTCAATGCTCCATCTTGCGGGATTATACAGCATTGCAACCATCTTTTAGAAAGCGCATGGGGCGTTTATGGGGCGGGCATCGCTAACTGCGTCATCGCGGGGGATCACATTCCGTGCACGGATCGTGCATTGTCCTGTCATGGTCCTGTCATGGACCTGTCATACTCCAGGCGGCTGTTTGACGTGGCTCCCACTGTAAGTTAGATCTAAGCTCTCTGGATGGCTGCTGTATAACACACAGTTCAGATAAATAGGCATTTCTATCTTTTCATTTCTTGTAGCTCCACACGCAGACTAATTTTTTGATCCTTTCACTCACAGTGATTGATCTCTGGGTGGGTTTGTTTGTGTTGTCCTTTTCTTTGATTATTCTGATTGAAATCTGCTGGTATTGTGGGGTCATTTACTGGGATGTCTATAAGGTGCTTGCTAACATGTCTGATGTGGCCATTGTTACTCATTTGGTGTTAATATTAATTGATTGACTTTGCTGTTTGAAATCCATTCATTTTATGGTTCAAAAATAACTGTGAATATCACAAAGATCAACATTTTACTGATGTGGTTGAATTCATTTATATTTACATTCATCTTTTTATATTTAGGTGATTTTGAAACAGGGATTTGTGAGCAAAGCTGTATAATATATGGATATGTGTATTAAGCTAATATTCACTTTTATTATCCCATATTCAGTTATGATATGCGCATATACAAGAATATTTATATTTGCCACAAGGCATTCTAAAGATATTAAATGTTTGATTGAAAAGTCACGGTCAGTGGAGAGCAGCAATTCAAACACAACTAAAGCATCAGAAACAAAAGCAGCAAAGACCCTCGGACTGGTGGTGGGCGTCTTTATCATCTGCTGGTTACCTTTTAGAATATTTGATTTTTGTGTGGTTGTTACTTTTTATATCTTACATGAAATAAGGAACTTCTTATTATTAGTCAGTGAGGTGACCTTTGCAGTAAATCCATTTATTTATGATTTTTTATTACTGGTTCAGAAAAGCTTTTTAAATAATCTTGAGTTTTAAAATATGTCACCGTTCTTCTTCAGTCATTAATTTATTGTAAGTTTTAAAACGTGACAGTATACAGCAATATTTGCTGCTCACAATTTGTATTTATTTGTGTTTTAAGGTATATGATGCATTTTAAGAAATTATAATCAGCTTTCTCAACTTCTAGAAGTTTCTTCTTTTGTTTCTCACATTATTATTATTATTATTGTCATCAGTGTATTCTGATTGTGTTTCTATCTGCACATTAATATACTCTCTACGAATTGAGTTTAATTATTAAAATGTCTGATAATCAATCCCATAATAAACCAACAGGACTGTTAAGCACTGCTGTGACTTCTGCTCTGCTCTGTCAGATTGTGTCTGTAAATCGTCTGACATGTCGGTGAGTTGATTTGTTATAAATGACGGTGAATTCCCCGCCGATGTGTTTCCTGGCACAAATCGTTCACAGTGGGTTACTGCCCAGTGCTGCCAGTCGGCACAGCCGTTTATTTGAAAAATGAGATTAGAAAATGGAAGGAAGAAAAAGACAAAAAAGGACATCGGTGAAATGATGAAGTATCTGGTAATGTAAAATTATTGAATAGGAAACCCTTTATTTATCATCACAACGATGCTTTCAAGTTGGAATTTTACGTTAGGGTCTCGATTCTTTAGTTGTATTTTATTTATCTCAAGCAGTGCTTT
>NW_024383530.1:0-4582 GCF_016835505.1 Polypterus senegalus
AAAATGTATTTTCTTGTCCATTATTCCCTCCCTACATAACTTTTAATACAGACACTTAAATTCTAAAGAAAATAACTGAATGACAACTTTGAGTATATAACTGGTTTATTTATTGTCTTGTTATGTAAAATCAGTGCAGTTGCATGGATCAAAGCTGTAACTACAATTACAAACAAACACAATATATTAATACAGTTAATTAATACAATATATTTTAAACAGTTCAAATATCTAGTAACATGGTTAAAACATGAAATATAAAATGAACACATTTACACAAAAGTGTAGGATGCAAGTACAAAAATGATGAAATCTACCCAAAACAGTAAAAACAACAATAAACTTGACTACTAAAGTGTATGTACATCAGTCCTGATTCAGAAGGCACTGCCTGCACTCTCCTGCAGCGCTCCTTCGACCACCACCACGGTCAGATGCCAAATTGAACCATCTAATGGCAAATTTATTAATGTCACATCTGTAGCTTTGGCTGCCACTTGACTCTGCGAACTGCACCTACAGGCAAACACAAAATAATTACCAGAAACATTAAATGGCAAACAGTTGCTTTAAGGCTTTTTCCACTAATAGAAATAGTGAAATAAGGATTGGCACTTCTGCAGCATTTCTCAACCTTTAAGTATTTGCGACCCGAGTTTTCATAACAGTTTTAATCGCACCCCTAATTTTTTTTGAAAGGAGCCCACTAATACCAATTTATTTTTAATTAATGATATATCATAGATGCATATTTATTATACCTACTTAACTTATACGACATTTATCTAACTCTATAGTTTATTTTTCTAGCATCAAAATGTAGTTAAGTTCATTTGTTTTGGTTTCAATAGATGTACTTTTCATATTTTCGATTCTTTTTTTCTATTTTTCACATCTTTGCGTCCCCATTTTGTTACTTGGACCCCACTAGGGGCCCACCTCACAGTTGAGAACCACTGCATTACTGCATATGACCACACAACAACATGTTTTGAATACAGGAGAAGCAAGTTTGACTAATGATATGAAATCATCTATGCTGATTTTAGTGAACTTATTTTAATACTGATCAATGAAGGCTGTGTACAGATTGTGGACTGACTTTTTGTAGAGAAAGTGTAAAATAATCAATATGGAAATATTGACAACAATTCAATTGTAACGTTGAATTAAGGTTGCAGTTTTTTTAATTCTTTACTTATTATTTGGGGTTGAGAATAAAAAGTGCAATTAGCTCATTTTAAAAATATGATTCTTTGTTAAAATGCATAAAAACTGAAACCCTCCTAATGCTCTTTCTTGATGTAGAGGAAACTCCAAGAACTCCTAAGAATGTGGCAGGAGTTTTAGAAGGAGCAGAAAGTGTTAGATAGACACCTGGAAAATTATTTTATTTATTAATTGCTATTTTCTAGAAATCTGAAATACTATATCTTAAAATATGTAATTTTCTAATCTGCTTAATTCAGACCAAGTCATGGGGGCTGGAAACACCAGCTAGCTTTGGGGCACATTCAGGAACAAACCCTGGACAGGACACCAGTCCATCACTGAAGCACACACAAAGGCCATTTTACAATAAACTGAACCTATATGCCTTTGACGGTGGGTGGAAACTAGAGCAGACACAGGAGAACATGCTACTCACGCAAAGAGGACCCAGGAGGCAAACCCTGGTCTCCTTACTGCAAGTCAGCAGCACTATCACTGAGCCACCAAAGGCATAAAATGTAATATCTTAATACAATTAGACTAATCTCATAAAATTGGATTTCTTGATACTTATCATAAGGGTTCTGGTTGACATTTGACTGAAGGCCGGTTTTCGTGCTCCTTCCAGTTTATCTTTTTGCAACATCATCTTCAAAATATGGAAGAATATTCCAAGTGACATGCTTGGTATCTTGTCCTCAATAGATGCCATTACAAAATCTAAGGACAAAAGATAATATACAGGCAGTGACTTTAGAATTAAAATACTAAAATATATGCAGAAACAGCTAATGGTCACTCTGAAGCATTTGTCTTTTGACTTTGATGTGATTGGCATTCTGACAAGTATTGCTAAAAGTTACACTTTCGAGTAAAAAGAAAAACAGCTGAATATTGTCATAATTAACCATAATGTTAAATGTAATTCAATCCAGTAGACATTAATTTTGTAATAATAATAGTACAGTATATAACAAAGGAAGCACAAAATTCATCGATTGTAATGTTCAGAAAGCTCAAATGACATCATTTACATTTGCAACTCTTGTTATTGTAAAAGAGTTTTCTTGTAACTGTAGGACACTATAGAGCTATTAAATATTTTCCTAAACATAGTCCTTACACAATAAACATCCTGTAACAGATAACCCATCTAACAGTTAAAACAACTATATTAGTCAAATTTGGGATGACACTTATGTAAATATTACAGCTCCATGCACAAATAATTGTAAAGTCACATGGGTATTGTGTAAACATACAGTACTTACCCATGATAAATAATTACTGAAGAAAAAAAAAATGCAGACTTATTTCAGACATTCTACCCATGTCATACCATACCTTAGAATTAATTTAGAAACATAAAATATTTTTCCATTGAGAAATAACTGATTCTACAGTTTCTTATTTTGCCTATGATTAGCATATAATGTTTAGATTTGGTCTTGTCCTATTATGTACAAAAGAATTAGTAATTGTTTAAAATTATGACACAATCCAAGTGAATATTTTAAGTTAAACAAAACCAGAAAGAGAACAAAGTCTAGCTTTGCAATCCATACCATGTTCTTTTCTTCAAAGCATTGGTTGGTTGTTTCAACCAGGCCTCAAAGTCACCCACTTCCTCAATGATTGCAAAGGAAACTGGACCTCCTCAGGCATATCAGGTGAGCATTAAATGTTTAGCCTGAGATAGTGAACTGATCATGACAGCCAATTGTGACAGCTGGTGCTTCACATGTTCAAGCAATGTGAGGATATGAAGATCTGCAGCTGAAAAATAAATACCAGCAAATATAAAAATGATACTATTCATTTGAATACTTTGAAAAGGCAATGAATCCTACTCTTGCACTTTGGAGCAAACATAATCTCATATATGTTAAAACAGCATCCTTTGGAACATATAAAATTTAACATCTTAAAAACCAAAACACTAAAAATCAAGGAATATACTGGCACAAAATGAACATGACAACAAATACCATATGGGATTAATAAAGTATCTAACATATAGATATGTTCAAACATGTGTTGAATATGTGAAACAAGTACAATCAATAGTCTGATCATAACTTACCAGTGCAAGGTATTGGTTCTGTTCCACATCGATCCACTCTGTAAGTAGGCTTGAAGAGTTCAGAAGTATTTTCAGTTTTGAAGGCTCATGGAAATTTGTTGAGATGTATTTTCAGAGAGCAATAGTGACTGGTAAGGAGGTGGCACCTGAAGCAAGAATGTGGTGGTGAGCAACAAGGTGGCACAGATGGTAAAGGTGGTGATGGTACCTGAGGTGCAGAATGTGGGATAACATGCAAGGTCCAGTTGACTGTTGAGGTTTTGAAAATCTTGTCAAGGAACTTTTGTTTTATTAGCCAAGTCTTCATGTTCACTTTCACAGTCCATGTCACCATAGTAGTGGCTGTTTACAGAAGATTAAATGTGCATATATTACTCAAAACAAACGTTTCATACATTCAATAAAACACATGTGAAGTTGAATCAAACTTACATTAGTTTAGGAGCTCTTTTCACCCTGCCTATATCCTCATCATCATCTGAATCCAATTCTGAAGTTTGACAAATCAAAGACTTCTTCATCCCTTGCCATGCAGACATGTAATCTCCTAAAAGCATTTCAAAAAGTTAATATCAGGTGATCTAATATAACATTATCACTCTGTGATCTTAATCACTCGACCTAGGCCCCATTTACATCTAGCATTCACATATTTTCTTTTTGTAATCGATCACAGTTTCATAGCATTTAACCAAAGTGAAACTAGGAAAATTGTAAGAGACCTACGTAAGAAAGTAAGAGTAAATTTCAATTTGGATAAATGTAATCACTAGAGGCAAGCACGGTGGCGCAGTGGGTAGCACTGCTGCCTCGCTGTAAGGAGAACCGGGTTCGCTTCCCGGGTCCCCCCTGTGGAGTTTGCATGTTCTCCCGTGTCTGCGTGGGTTTCCTCCCACAGTCCAAAGACATGCAGGTTAGGTGCATTGGCGATTCTGAATTGTCCCTAGGTGTGCGTGTGCCCTGCGGTGGGCTGGCAACCTGCCCAGGGTTTGTTTCCTGCCTTGCGGCCTGTGTTGGCTGGGATTGCTGCAGCAGACACCCCGACCCTGTAGTTAGGATATAGCGGTTTGGATGATGGATGGATAATCACTAGAGTTGCATGTTATGAAAGGTGTGAACTAGGCCCTGATTTCTCATGAACACTAGTATGAGCGTATAATGGTTGTTGGAAATGAGGCTTGGAGACAGAAAAAAATCACATGATTGCAACATGAAAATAAGGCCTTAGACAAATGTTTGTTGCTTTTCTATTAAAAAAAAATTCTGTAAAGGAAATCAATTTTACAC
>NW_024383531.1:0-51605 GCF_016835505.1 Polypterus senegalus
TTTTCATTCGTCAAATTGAAAAATATGTTCATATGTGCAGTAATTCATATAGCATTTCAATCAAATATTTTTAATCAATACCTGTTTACAATTTAATACAAGTATATACTTAAAACAAGTATAATGGCTTTTTAAAAAGCTGGAACAGGATTAAAGGTAACTAAAGGGTTAATTAAAGCGTGGCTTTAAAAGCTTGAGCATGTAGGGTTCCCCTTTTTCTTGGAGAGAACCATCGGATAATTAATAAAGTTAAATTAAGTAATAAATGAGCAATAAACCCCCTTAACTTTTTTAGGGTTTTATGACTTTTTACAGGAGGGCTGGGCGGATGTGGCAAAGGGGGACATCAAGAATAGAGGCGACAATCAGCTGTTAATGGCGAAAAAACTCATTGTCACATCACAGGCATTCCCTCTCTGCTTGGAGGACTGTTAATCTGTTACTCCAACTAATCCTTGCGTGTCGCGGTTGCAATATGTAAACAAATAGAAACAAAGGCAAGATGGCATCAACATCTCATGCGGGGCAAGCGAGTTCAAAAAGAAATCCCGGGCGAAGAAACTTTTGCACATTATCGCGATTGGACTCTGATTTGTCAATTTCCCGATTTCTTTGATAGTGATCGGAGATCGAGGAAGATGGGAACCACCCGATGCCACCGCAGCTGCTCGACTGCAGCTGAGCGCTTCGGCGTCGGTGCCCGTCAGGTTGGCGGAGGAATACCAGAAATTGATCCTTGGGGCGAACTGGCTTCGGACTTTACAAAAGCACGGCTTGCTGCTGGCCCGACAATCCCGCGGACTATTTCAGGCTTTTTTTTCCTGGGGGCGTTTTCAACTGATAGCGGATGGGGCGAACAGGTGCATGAGAAATTTTTTTGAATTTTGGACAGGTTATGCCCTGTATGGTACGTGCTGCTGCAAGCTTCATTCACTTTGTGTACCAAGAAATCCAAGGGGTAAGCGGGGCTATAACCCATGTATAAGTTAGCCCCTGCTTGACATAGAACCAACTTATAAACAATTTTATCAGCCTGGCGTGATTTGTCTGTGGATGAGTCCATGATAAAATATAAAGGGACTTTTCCAATATATCCAGAAAAACCCACCAAGTATGCATCAAAGGATTTTTGATTGCTGAAGCAAGCACTGGTTTCTGCCTAAAGTAATTACTTACACTGGTAAGCTTTCTTTTCAGAGGAGACTTCCTTTGACAACTCAGGTTGTGCTGGCTGCTTCAGGGCTATGAACTTTTTGGACATGTTGTGTACATGGACAATTTTTTTATAGTTCACCAGAATTGTTCATGAGCTACAGAGCAGGGGTTGGAGCTTGTGGCACAGTAAGGGTGAGCAGGAGCCCAATGCCTTTACAGTTGAAGCAGAGGCTGAAAATAAAAAAAGGGGTGACAATCCTGTTTTCATGCGGGGATAACTTGGTGGCATTGACATGGCATGATGTAAAACGGGTGAACTTGTATTACTACAGTTCACACCAACAATTTGTGTGGAAGGGGAAATTCGTTCTAAAGGGAACCCAGCAGGTAGGAAGCTGGACAACCTGTTGCACTTGAAAGTACAACTTTTAAAATGCTGGAGTTGATCGACTGGATCAATGCTGGGGTCATATGCTTCGGCCATAAGTCCACCAAGTGGTCACTGTGTACCATCGCATCCATTGGGTTGCACTCACAAATGGATATATATTATTCAAGCAGGCAAACCGTGACATACTATGACTGCGGCAGATTTCCGCCAAGAGGTGGTGGACAACTTGCTGGCAGAATATGTTTAGTGCCTTTTGGCAAACGAGGAAAGCCATTACAAGGCAGTGCACTTTCCTGCAACATGAGGAAAAAAGTACAACCCTGACTGTGTTATTTGCAGCAACAGACTATTGAAAAAAGAGGCCCAGTGCAACACATATTGTAAGCAGTTCAGCGTGGCAATTGCAAAATTTGGGTGCTTTTGGGGTTACCACACTTTGCAGGACTTTGCTTTGTAGAATTTACAATATGTGAAATAATAATATGTTAAATGTATAGTATGCGGCTCATACAAAATCAAAACAGTTATGTTCAAAAAAAAATATTTTTGTTTCTTTGATAAATTAAACAATTGTTTTGTGTTCTTTTTGTAAAAAAAGGTTTTAGAAAAATATTCAGCCCTGGGAGAAAAGAAAAACAAAATTAGCCTAAAGAGTTAAAAAGTGAGAACAAACTGGGGAGAAGCCCAAACACCCTTATTGTGATAAGATCAATGAAACCTGTAGGACACCCTATTAATGAAGCAATGAATAGTTTTGAATAATGGAAGAATGACATATATATATCCTAAGTTTCTGGTTCATGTTGATTGCTGAGATGATAAAATTCTGCATATTAAGGTCAGATGATGTGATGTAAAAGATAAGGTAGTAGTAATAAAAAGTGTAAAGAGAATGAATTGTTTAATTGATTTCTCACTCCAAAACTGAACATTTTTGCATATCTATGTGCAAATATAAAATCATTCTGCATTTTCATCTGGTCTCCAAGAATGATTTATTTGAAAACAGAGGGAAAATTTTTTCCACAATATTCCCCACACCCCATACAGGGCTTTTGCATGTCTTGAGTCCTCTGTTGGCCCTGTTTAGAAAAAAATTTGGTTCAGAAAACAAATTGTTAACTTTAATATCTGCTAATATAACTTGTTATCTTGTGTTGCTGTAGATTGTATTCTTTTCACCTAGTGATCATTGTGAAAGACATTGTATATAATAAAGATCCATGGAATGAATCAACTGGGAAAGTGGGCTGGAAAATGAAAAGATGAGTAAAAGGTTTTTGATAAACAAATCCAGATGGTGAAAACTTTATTACAGGAGTGCTAAATGTTAGATGGGGTTAGTTACCTGTTCATAATTCTTTAAATGTCTTTGGAAGCAGAGTCACTACACTGTGACAGAATAAGGCAGACATAATTATCTTATTGACAGAAATTACAGCTTCAAATGCAGATGGAAAAAAAACAAAATGACTGCTTGGCTTTATTAACAGCTGGATGTCTGTCAACTAGACAGCTTTAGCTGTAGACAGATTTTGAAGTTAAATTCCATCCTCAAAAAAAAGCTGATTGCATGAGCAGAGCAAGCAAAATTGTAAAAATGTAGTTCATGCTGCAAAGCCTAGGCTGTACATTAAGAATTTCCACAGGGCATGATATACAGCACTGCTGAACCAATCTAGATGTTGTTGCACAAATTAAGTAAGTTAAGCTTTTGGGAAATTTTCTAATCATAACACAGCTTCCTCCGATCAATTAATCCCAAATTTATTGTCACTGTAGAGCAGGTGTCTGTTCCGAAGCAGAAAGCAGGAATTACCTCCCGATGGGTCAGCAGTGCATCACAGTGCTTATTCTTTGGGCATACCCATAACAAAGTTATTTTAACAATGTCTTCAAGATGTGGAGGATACCAAATGTCACAGTCATGTCTAAAGAAGGGAATAATTAAATTTGTGCTCAACAAATATTCATCATTTCACAAAACCTGATTCTGAGGAACAGATTTTGAAATCCAATATCTATATGTACAAAAAAATCACATAAATAATGACGAAAGCAACCGGGTATAGAAATACAACTCAAGATACTAGATCTATAAGGCAGCAGTGCTAACCAATGTATCAAACATTTTGAATAAATCCATCAAACTAAAATTTTAAACTTATACAGCTGAGACTGAAGATTCATTCTGTAATAACTCACTCAAAAATAATGCAAATGAGCCACTAACAGGGCCTAGTCGTTTTGTTCTGTCTTGCCAATATCATACTGTATCTAGCTCCCCTGTCCTCACAATTTAAAAGAAAAACAACTTTTAAAGAAAATGAAATTAGAAAATAGGAAAAAATTAAATTAAGCAAAAGATACTAAGCAAAACATAGATTTACATGCATCTAATATATAAAAGCAGAGTCGATGTATGTTTGTTTGTTAAATACAAATCTACCGGGTGTCAGATCGGCACCAAACTGGGCATGGGGCTCCTTTGTGACCAGGAGGTCATAGGGTATGTTTGGTTGGGAAAAATGTTTGGGGTGAAGGGGGGGCACCTTTCAAACAGTTCTGCACACTCCCCGTACTGCCAACAGGAGAAAGGGGTGCTGATGCAAGACTGGATGAGCCATCTGAAGATAGGAAGGGGGGCTGTATTTCTGTATGTTTGTTTGTCCACCATACAAATCTGCACTGGGCATGGGGCTCCTTTGTGACCAGGAGGATGTCATAGGGTATGTTTGGTTGGGAAAAATGTCTGATGCAAAGTGGATGAAACATCTCAAAAAAAGGGAACCAGGCTGACAGGTGAAGGGCTGCTGATGCAACACGTGGACAAATGCAGCACAATTTAAAAAATTTTTTACATATAACCGACAGGTTGCATATCATGAACATCATGTCCTGTTATTGGCGAATGGATCCTTTTCTGTGTTCATTGTACCTGTAGAGCTCTAAAATGGAAAGAAGAGTCAGGATTGTGTTGCTCAAATGGGAAGGTGAACTGCCATCTCTACTTCGTTCACCTGAACCTCACACTCTTTGATGTCAGGATCAACTCCAATTTTAAAGCATTTCTTGAACAACATCAGCAAGTACAATTCCTGTTTTCAAATGACTTCTTTTGGTGCAACTAAACAAATATGAGAGGATGGGTTCATGCCCACATTCAAAGTGAAAAAGTCAAGTTTACCATATAGTAGGATCATTACTTCCATTAACTGAGGGGAAAATTTGGGTTTCCCTAAGATCTACTTCTTGGGAATACTTCCACAAAGTGCATCATAGACCAGCAGAAAACCAACGTGAGACTGGACATTGTGATGGATTTAGAGCGATTCCTTCATGAGCACACGCATATGTCACCTTTTCAGAAATACGCAACTTTTCCATAAATACATATTTTTGGGAAGCAACTATCATAACAGGTTCATAAAGCGTGAAAATATTTTCAAAAATACTGCTGATTCAAAATGATTTACCTTTGATTTCAAGGCTACACTTTCCTGTTCGTTTTGACTTATGTCAATTAATAAGGCTCAGGGCAATCACTGCAAGTTGCAGGCATCAATTTGGAAAATCCATGCTTTTCATGGACAACTCCACGTAGCATGTTTTAGAGTGGGAAATCCTCAGAAATTTTTTCATTTTCGCACCAAGGAAAAAAAATAGTTATCAAAACTGGAATAACCACTTGTATTACATATTACAATAAAATGTGAATCAGAAAAATGTTTGTTCTATTTACTGTATATGTTTGTTTCTTTCATTTGGAAATTCATTATACATTTCAGCAACGCTGGTACTCCTGCTGTTTATATAAAATGCAGAGTCAAGTGTTGGCACTGTTGCCTAATGCTTCTCCTTTCTCCCTAAGGTCAGACATCAGCACCCTGTGGTAACACTTCGGTCATAAGCTTCCTTGAGCCATTCTGGTCAACCTTCTTGAGGCTCCACCACCATTTTGAGCCAGTCTGTTTTTTGATTCCAGTCTGAAGCCTTTTCATACGTTATTTTACTCTCATGTCTCAGCTCCATACATAATTGCTAGTCTAATACTGTCTTAAAACCTTACCTTTAACCTTCATTTTAATTCTTGATCACACAATACTCCTGATACCTTCTTCAATTTTTTCCCCAGTTATCTCTGCATCTAGTTTTCCATTTGGGCTACCACTGATCCTAGATATTTAAATCTACTCTTTTGCTCTCCTGCTGGTAAACTTTAAATCCTGATCATTCAATGATATATTCTTTCTTCCTGTTTTTTTAGTGTCTTTCTTTCAAGGCCCTTCTCCATTTTTCCCAATGTCCTCTCCACCTCCTCTTTTTGGTACTACACAAACACAATGACTATCAGCAAAAAGTGTCCCAGGATTGGTCTTTAATTCCACAGTCAATACATCATAACTAGATCAAGAGGACTTTAGAAGATGTCTCCCAAACCTCTGTAACTGGGATTGTGTCTTTTACCTCCTTTTAAAACTAAGCCCTTAATTTCTCATACTTACCCTTGACAACCCTCACATACTTCTGTGGTATTCCTTTCCCTCTAATGCCTCAGACCTCTTGATTATTAAACCTTTCTGTTTTTTTTACTTCTCTATGAGCTGTTTTCTTAACCAAACAATACCAAATTACTTGTGCTATATTCACTATACCACAAGGATTTTTGGCATCCCTAGTTAAGAAAAAGACTTCATATAGACTGGCAAAGGGATATATTTGGTACAGTGGAGAACATACACACCATTAGTTGTATATAGTTGCTGGTTCTGAAATTTTCTGTTCTAATATCAATGTATTAACTCTGGAATACCTTGAGTTTAAAGACTATCACAAAAAGACTGTCACAAGACATTAAAAGGTTTGGGCAGCCACCGTGTGTTATGCCCTGGCTGCAAATGGCTAATTTTGTTTGAGTTCTTCACAGTTTCAGTCCAAAACAGAACTGATTTGAAAATATGGCGTCTTTAAAGGCGGCAGGAAGTGATGTCATCGGGACCGAAGTGATGCCAAGTGGGTTTTCCCCATAAATGACCTGCAGAGGATTAGAGAGAAATTCAGTGTAGCTTGCCACACTGGTCTGATACTACTATTATTCAGGCCCTTAGCTGCCTCCTAATTGCATGTGTGTGACGAAAAATTTTACCTTTAGAATTTTCACCACATGGGAAAGTATGATTGTCCATTTGACGTCTTGGCTGACCCCCCTTTTTATGCTTGTCTAAATCGAAACAAAGTATGCGGGAAATTATTCAGGAGAATTTGAAGAATGCATTTATCAACCTGTCTAATAGTCTTACTGTTGCTGGATTTTTTTTTGAGGGGTTAAAAAATGTGTTAATTAAAGGTATCTGAATTGAATAACAAAAAAAAATGAATACACTTCCTTTCATCTCATCCATTCCCCAATCTACTGTTTTTTCTTTTCTTGAATTTATTTAAAGCATGTAACATTCCATACAATCAAATCAAATTTAACAAAACTAAATGTAATTAAACCCGTGACCCATGAAAAGAAAAGGCCAACAGTCAAGTAAAACTTTTGAGAGTTGTACAGAAAAGGGAGTCTTTCTTCCCAATATAAATCTTATTCTAAAATATTATTGATTAGATCCTGCCAGGGTTTTAAAAAACTTTGCAGATCCTCTAAGAGAATTTTATTTTTCCAATTTCAAACAGCCTATAACATGTTACCCTGACTTAGCAAGGTGGGTAGGATTCTTCCCGTTGAGCAGGATAAATATGCATGCTAGTAGTGAAGTAAAGGCAATCACAGTTTGTTTGCCCTTATCCACTTTTTGTCCAATTCCACAGTGTTTATTGGGTTAGATCTCCAAGGGGCTTAGCTTAATTAGAATATAAAAAAAGGTAAGTGAAAAGCACATTTGATGTAGTTAATGGGCTGGGTTTCATCGGGATACAATTTTGTTTGTTTATTGAACATTGTTTTTTGATGGGTTAGCATTGGTGATCCATCCATCCCAACAACAAGTAATGTGAAATCGGGGCCCCTCATGCATAAACATTGTCCCCGGATTCACACTATAACATGGCATGGGGGCCCAAAGTGAAAATTTTTAAAAAAAAAAACCCAGATCATAAATCTGTGAACGCCAATTTTACATTCTTCTGCTATATAAATCCTGGTCAGTGAAATGCCTTGCCCCTGCCCCCCCCAACCCCTCCCAAATTCGCCTCTTTGAATATCAAATCATATAAATACCCCTTTAAAAAGCTTTCCCATGAAAAGTCCATGGAAAAAGCGGGGGAAAATAGAAAATTTTCAGAATAAAGTGGAGCAAGGAAAACCTTTTCTTTCTCCAAGTCCCAATTCACACAATCAGCTCAGTAATACAAATCCCTCCTCAATCGGGGGGTTGCGTTCCCAGAATACCCGGAGGGGGAAAAACCAGTGAAACCATACGTTTGGGTTATTTTATATATTTTAATTATAAACTCTCCCCCACTGTTTAAAAAAAATTCCCCGTTATCAGCATAAACCCTTTGTATTCTCTTTGAATGGTAAAATTCATTGAAAAATGTGAAAAAATTTTATTAAATAAAACCTAAATATTAGTTTAAAGATATTGAGTGTTTTGATTCACATATGTTCAACCATTCGATGAGGGACCAGCAATAAAAAAATTCGATGCAAAAAAAAATTGTATACAGTAAATGTGTGAAAATGACACTAAGCTACATGCATGCTAAGTACTGTAAGTGAAAATTAATTTTGTTACTCACCCAAAAATGACATGGCAACTTTTGATAACAAAGTTTGGTTTACTGCCCAAAAAAGGAAGTGTTACAGCTCTTTGGCCTCTTCAAGGGGCTGTTTTCACTGCCTTTGTTCTTCTTCCGGTCTTTTTCCAAATCCTAAAGCAGTTCCCTCCCGACTACCTTTTTACTACACAACTCGTTTTTCACCCCGGTTAAAAAAGACACTCGGGTAGATCTTATATTCCTTTCCTCTTTTTTTAAAAAAAAAGAATCATAGCCTCATTGATGCTGTAATGGTGTCCTCAGCGGTTAGCTTTCCTTCCTTCCCGCATATACAAAACTTTTACCTTTTACTCACTAACATCTTCCGTTGGCGCTTGGGCGCCCCCAAACGTAAAAGGGGCAGTGTTTTGGGCCATAATGAAAGGGCTTGACTACGCACAAAGATAAACACAAAAGTTAACTCTTTACACAGCAACCTTGATGCTGAATAAAGAAGACCGGTTAACCCATGAAATGTTGGGCTCCGTTGGGCCATTCAAAAAGGAACTTAACGGTCTTGTTTGGGTTTAAACTTTAGCCATCCGCCAAAAAGCGCCCCTTGTTTGAAATAAAGGGGCAAAAACTGAGGAAGCATGTCGGGAAAGAAAAAAGATTTCCCCGGAACCCAAACAAAATCTGGGTTATATTTTAGATAGCTTACATAAAATACATTGATAAGTGGGGGTCCCCAATATAGCGAGGTTACTGTAGATGTTAAGCCATCGGGGTTTAACTCTGTTTCTTAAAAACTTTTAAGAAAACTGAATATCTTCGTTTGTTAATTTTCTATCCATCAGTGTCCCCAGTCCCAGAAACGTGCGAGGCAGGAACAATCCCCGAACAGGCGCCAGCTGTGCTGTGACCGGTGTGCTCCCTTTTTAAATTTTTAAAATATAGATTATTTAATTTGGGGTTTAAAATTTTTTTCTGTATAAAAAAAAATATTTTGCCATTTCATTTAAAAAAGTTTCATATGACTGTAAAACGCCTTTATAAAATGGGTCGGTTGTAATATTATAACTGTTTAAAAAATTACAGTGAGGGAATTTATAATAAGTACAAAATTCTCAAGGGCACTTGATGGACTGGTTGATTGCATTTTCAACTCCTGTGATGAAACTGTTTCTAATTGGGGTCAATGGAAAGGCTCTAAGGGATTTTCCATATGAGACAGTTCAAATAGGCAGCATTGTTGAGGCGGCGTGTGGTAGATGCTGTATCGATAACTCTCTTTCAATAAACAGATGCAGAGAGTGGTGCAATGAAGAAATTTGGACAAAGATGATCCGCTGTGGAACCCCCTAATGGGCAGCTAAAAGAAGAAGGGTGCAGTGGGGTAACAATGCTAAACCAGCTATTATTTGGAATATTTTGACCATTCCGTGGACCATTATAGTGTTACAGTTAATTACAATCAGATGCCTTAAACTAAAACAATATCCGGTTAATTTCAGTGTATTTGATAAAAGCCACTCGGGGATGTGGATCTAAAAGAAAACCACATGGAACAAAGCACTGTTTGAAGCTGGAGTGCCAGCAGTTTGAAAAACCGCGGGGGAGACTTGTTCTACGTCAAGTTTGGTTTTTATACATTGTGATGTGCGTGGAAGCGGGCTTATGCAACATTTACACTAGGCCCTAAGTGCTGGCATAAAAGTTGGCCCAAAGATTGCCTGGCATTTAATATTATGATTTTCTATCTTATTTCATGTAGTTGTTTTCACGGACAGACTTACAGGTTTTTCAAATAAAAAAATTTTTGGTGTTAACCTTGATTCAACATATAATTTGGTCTGACTTGGGGTATTTTCTGACCTTTTCTCCCAGTCTCATCAAATTTTCACTGTCTCACCTTGGGTCCTCAAACATATATTAAAAAATAGCTTTCAAGTAAACAGACCATAAGAGACAATAAGCATTGCACAAAACAAACTGTTTTCCCAAGCACAACTCCACCATCCACACAGAAATAAAAAAAATAATACCTGCAACTCATGGGCAAGAAAGACACTTCAGTTTTTAAATGTTTATTAAATAAACAGAGTTAATTTATTTGTAAACTGGAAAATATGTATTTAACTAAGTGGTGGTAAAGAAAAAGTAAAACATCAATATGTTTTAAACTGAGCTACATAACCAAATTGCAACAAATGAAGGAGCCCATGGAACAGCACAGTGTCATTGTAGGGTTTCTGATGTTCATCTTTGTTAAAGTCAGTGGCATAAGAACATTTCTTTTATGATGTAGGAATTCCATAGATTTCAGTATCTCTGGTGTCACTTTCACTTGCAGGAGTAGCAGCTGGGCAACATAGTAATGGCATCAATTGCCAAACAGAATACAGGAGAGAATAGCACAGACAAAAAGTGTCCCTTACCAGTCATAGCATGGGGATTGGTAATAACTGCACCAACAGGGGCCGAGACTGTTTACAGATGATAAGTATGGCAGGGCAAGAAGACCAGCCTGCCATATAGGAGTATTCTTGAACATTAAAATTCCTAAACATTAATCAAAAATTCTACAAAACCCTTCACTTTTTATTTTTGCCACTGATGCTCTAAGAAAGAAAGATAAAACTGAGAATGATTAATAGGGAAGACTTTGGACAAAACAACCTGTTTTTAAAACATCCTTTCTGAAACTTGCATTTTCTTTTTTCATGTAATTTGTTGCTTTGTGTCGTTTTTACCAGAAGTTGCCAAAATCCTCAAATCATTTGTTGTATTGTCTTTGTACAAGGCCAGTTGTTTATCCAAGTTAAAATGAAGTGCACATCCAGTGACGTTGGTGCAGCTGAGCCTCTTTGATACAGTCCTCATCACAAAATCAATCCAAGAGCTAACAATAGAGCTTGATCAGTGTTTCTAAGCCTTCTTTGAAATAAAATAAAATAGAGCCTTAACTAAATCAATACATGCAAGAATAATGTCGTTGTGTTATTAGTTAAGTTGCAAAAGGCAATTTAAATTTTGATAAATGTACCCGCTACAGGTTATGCTGCTGAATCAGTTAATCATTTCCTGAGAAATAGCATTTTGTAAAAGTAATAACATCTGTTATTCACTCTCTTGAATGAATGTGATCACTGAGATGGCAAACAAAAGGCCATCCAGATTTCCTGACATATTTTAAATGAGAGAGATTTATGGTACCAAGAGATTTGCTAAGCTCATTTTCATGCAGTGATCAGAGGGCCTATTACACCAGTGGCTTAAGTTGTGTTCAAGTGCTGGAAAGCTGGCATGCAGCTAAAAGAGCTCAAGAGTAAATTTACAATTTGAAGAGAAGTGATAAATGTTAAAAAATTAAAACAAAGGATATCTAGTATTAAAGAACAATAACAATGATGAGGCAAACTATGGTTACTTGTCTCACAGGTCCAAGTGCAAATGCTTGCTTAATCAATGTCTAAGTGAATTCTGCTAACCAGTCCTGGGTTGTTTAGTTTCTAATGCTTTGGCCACTTACAGTCCTGAAATGGGATTAATAGCTGATTAAAGGACATTGAAGGAGTAACTTTGAAATGATTCTTTAATCATTTACTGAGGTCATGTAATCCAGTTGTATGGTCATTAGGTGCAGAACCCATCCCAGGAGCACTGAGCAGTGCCATCCCTGGGCGTACCTGTCAGGACTGAGATGACACAAAATGTAGATGCTATAGATTTTTGACAGATCCTGAGGTTTCTTGAAATATCACCTGCCTAAAATCAATGATTAGTGAACATAAAGAGAGTTAGATAGGAAGAGGTACTCACCAGGAACACCAATGATGCAAAGGCTGAGAAGATATGTCTTTTATCAATGAAAATAAAATGAAAGGCTGAATGATACAGGGAAAAAATCAAAATATAAATAAACAGGGAAGGCAAAACACATGGCAACTATATCTTTCTGGTGTGATGGTACACCACTTGTCTTCAAAAGGCTTCCCTTTTACTTTTCACCTCTACTGCATTTCTCCATTTTTATCTAAATAATTCTTCCATACCCTATTCACACTTACTCCCCCATTTCAGTATTTGTCCTCTTACCTCTTGAGGACGAACTCACTTAGTCTCAGATAGTGATTGTGGTTTTGAGCCCTGCCCTTGGTCCCTGCTAGTTAAGCCCTGAATCACTGCCTGGGGTCATTTCTGATATCATCTGTTTGTTCCACTTGCCTAGCCGGTGTCCCTTCACCACAGAGATTAAGCTGCTGTTACAGTCCTGCTGGGGTTATGTCCCTGACTCAAGTAAAGGTTTGTTTAATGTAATATTTATTTGTCTTTGGAATATTTTGTTTATTGATTTTGTCTTTTCTTTTCTTTATGTCCTATGATGTTTTATTAATTTATTTATTATTTTGCTATTATGTATTATGCTAATCATAGATGTTTTAGATTTAATTATCTGCCCTACTTCCTTAAAGTGGAGGTCAATGAGGTGAGGCAATTTGATGGTGCAGCTGGAGCCTGGCCTTCAGCTGTTAAAAACAAAAGTTTTGGATTATATGAAAACTTTGTTATTGCATTTATGATTTGTGCTGTTCTTTATGGATTTTCTGGATTTTAGCCACTGATATCTTTGAAGGTAATGTTATTGGATTTGCATTCTTGGTATTGTTCACCTTTGGGTTTTGCCTTTTTTATCCTTTACTTCTGCTTGGCCATGTTTTTAAATACATTTTTATTAATAAAAGAACTTTGTTCAGTTATCCTGGTCTGGATTTGATAGTGTCCCTCCTGTATCTTCATATACCTTGTGCCCCATAATGGGCCTATGAAGGTTGAAACCTGCCTGTTGAATTTTGATTTAAGCTGCCTGTGGAAGGCCTACCTTGACAGCCAGACTTAGATGATGGGTTGGTCTGGCTTGTGTTTTTCAAGGCCTCCATCCATTTTTGTGTTTTGTTTGAAACTGAATTGTCCACAGTGGGAATATCAAGGCAGTTTCCCTAATTATTCCGTTAGAGAACTTCACAATCTAATAAGCTTCTTTATAAGGTATCTTTGTTTCTGGAGGATCACTTACCCTCAAGCATCCAGAGAGAATATTTACACTTCTAACTTTGTCATTTCTCTCACTCTTTCAATACTTCATGTCCATTTGAGAGTACACTGCAGACATACAGCAGCCCCTATCTCCTAATATGACATTTTCTGGACTTGTCAGCTGTCTGCCAGTGTTGCCATCTCTTTTCAGATTGGGGGCTTCCTGTTGGACTTAAACTTTTATTGTCCAACCTAGCAGTGACCTTGCCCTGTGTAATCTCAAATCGGATCAACCTTTGCTACATTGAAAAGAAACACAATGGTACAGACACATAGGAATCGAAAAAATTGTACACAGACAAGACAGTGTTCAAAGTACAAGAGCAACAAGTACAGTACATCAACAAAGTAGACAAAATATCATGAAATAGTGGAAAAATAATCTCATAAAGGCAGGTTAATGCTTAACAGTGATCTTTGGTCTCTGCTCACAATAAACTGCTTTTTAAAAAATGGGATGTTGCAGATGAAGTCACTTGCCACACATACTGGCAAGTCTACTATATAAATCACAAGGAGGGTGTCTCTTAATAATCATTATCAGTAATTAATCAGTCAAAGGAATTAATCGGCTGTCATTTATGAAAAATGATCAAAATTTGAATCCCTAGTTTGAAATGCATGTCATTTGCTGTTCTGGCTACACTTTGATTTCTTCTTACACATTTCTGTGTATGTATATCTTCTGGGGGTTTTAGTAGTTTTCACTGTGATGATGATTTCAGATTGATCCCGTGGAGAATGTGAGTGTGGAGGTGTATATACAAGTTGGCTATAAGACAGACTGGCACACTCTCTAGGGCTGTTTCTTGCCTTTTTGTCCAGTCCCCGTTGGCCTTGAATTGCATGAGGTGACTTTGAGAATGCTACATTCAAAACGTGATGGAAAAAAGGAAAATCAAGTCAAAGAAAGTTTTAAAAAGAAATTATTGGTTTGTAAAAATAGACACAAGGTCTTTGGCATTAAACTGCAGCTGAAGTGCCTCAGCTGAAAATGTTCATAAATTTCTTTTGTTTTGTGTCCTACTCCAGCCATACTGCATATGTGAATGAGTCACTTCCCAGCTTTTTATTAAACTTGACTCTATGCTGCACTTCTTTTGATCTGACGCCATTATGTTAACAAGTAGAAATTGCCTTTTTTCAGGCTGCCTAAGCCTGTTCCTGTAGATAGTAATAAGAACCATTAGCACTCTAGAGACAAAATGTTCCACACACAAATGGGTGAAAACCTCTGGGAAATAAAAATAAGTGAATCACCTAATGCTCCCAGAGCAAGAGATCTCCTGAAAGCCAGAGCGTTACTAGAGCCTTCTTTCAAATTTTGGGAGTATTACCAAACAAGTGCCACATAATAGTCTGTACATAAATAATGACCATAATTTTCAATGGCACAAACATACAGTAGGACTCACGCTCAAGTAATGCTGCAGATAAGACTATAAAATTAAAAAACAATGGGTTTAAGATTCTTTGCTGGTAGTGTTTTCAGTGTATTCAATACAATATAAAGCACATGGTTGAATTGAGACAAAATAAATTGTAATTGAGCCCTTTTATAATCGTTATCTTATTTCACATGTGCTAGTTTGCCATACTTTTTATCTTATTTTGAAATCTAACCAAGTACATATCTTACTTATAATATATTAAACCATTTTTTAGATATACTGTAGTAAATCCTTGCTATCCGCGAATCTGTTCCTGTGTTCACTTATCAACTATTATAAAAGTGTAAAATGTGCCTATCTGCAGATAAAGTCCTTGCTGATTATCGAGGCTTATATTCACAGTCATGCACAGCAGAAAAAACAATTCAAAGGGCCTGTGCAAATGAGTGACACGTCAGATCGAACAGTAACAGTCTGTGATGCCCTGATGTCTGGAATGGCATGTGTGTTACACTGAATGGATCAGCATGTGTCTATCCAGCACTGAGAAGTGTGGGTAAGCAATTGAACTCCATTCATGATAGGTCTGGGGCTTGCAACTGTTCCCCACGAGAACAACTGACTATAGTTTAGCTAGAGTTAAAACAGATTTTTTACATTATTTAAGTTCAGATTTATTATCTTGTCCATGAATAATTTTAGAAAATTAATTATTCAGCAGAAGTTTTCAGGAAGTGCTACAGGGGCTCCTACAGCAATAAACAGAAGCAATACGTATGGTTTCATGAAGAGCAGAGACATAGTAGAAGCAACATTGGCTTTACAGAGACATTATCTACATTGACTTTATCCATCTCAACAATGAAAATCAAAGTAGGCATTGTTATGATTGAATCTGAAAAGAAGTCCAAAATCAACATTTTATTAATGTAATTTTAAAGATCACATTATGAATTCCAACAAAGAGAAGAACTGCAATTTATTACTGAAAGTAATCATGAAATGAAATGAATCATGAGCATACATCCAAAATCCAATAATCAAAACCAAAAATAACCAAAGTCAATATTATGCTCACTTATGGAAGAACAAATGGAACTCTAAAATGTCTAAAGGAAAGTTTGTGCCTAAAAGTACAAAAACAGTCAGACAGAGCAAAAGTCAAAACCAGAAGAGTAAATAACAGAACAAACAAAAGCAAAAATTAGAGGTAAAATCTGAACTCAAAAGTTCAAAGAGCAAAAAACAACCAAAAACTCAAAAAATAAATCATAAACTACAGTAGAATAATGAGCTTATTGTGCTACCCATGAAATGACATCAAATGTCATGCAACATGACTCTGCTACTGGTTACAATCAAAATGCCAGCCTCCAAGAAAAAAAATACAAAATTGAGACACCCTGTAAAAATTCCAAAATGGTGATAGAATACAATGAAAATTTGGAATAACTACAAAATGCTATACATTGCCTAACAAAAAGATTAATAAAATTGTGATACCTAAATAGTCAAGACAGCAAGCCAAAGAGGAAAAAAAACAGAAAAGGAGGCCACAGACAATATTTTGGATCAAGAGGCTGTAGCAACGTGAGTCTTTAAATAGCCCTGCATTAATTAAATTAAATGGCTCATCCCAGAAACAAGGAACACAGAGGTTAAGGATAAAAGGATAAATTAAAAATACAAAACAAAATGAAAACAAAGCACAAGTAAATGTTTGAAACAACAAAACCACCAAAAATAAAAAGAGGGTGAGAGACTGCAGCTATTTTAACACCAAAAGATATTCTGAAAACATGGTAACTGTGATTGCCAGTCCTTTTAATCATGTCCTTCATTCAGAGAAAAAAGTTTAAGCCATCATATTAATGAAGGTTTCTCGCTGGGTCTTAACTATATTTAACAAAATGCCCTGATATCTTCCAGCAATTATGTATTTCCAAACTCCTCACAGTTTCTCACTCCTGAGTAATGGTGGATATGATGTATTGCTTTATATAATGTTGAATACCTGTGAAACAATCTCTATGTATTTTTTCAGAATTGAAAGGTATTTGGTTTTTCTTTTATTTTGTAACAACAGTTCTAAAGCAATGAATGGCACAATTTGTTTTATTTTACTAACTCCATGCTCTCAATGTTATTTTTCTTGATGTAAATCTATTTCTGCTGATAGCTAAAGCAATTTTCTCAATTTACCTAAAATATGCAAGCTTAAGGTTTATAGTACATGCATGCAGAGGTATGAGGGTTTCCGAGGGCATTCTAAATCCCCCCAAAACACTAGATGGCAGCATAGTTTTCCAACAACATATCTTTTGGGGCTTACTTGCAATTGGCAAAATAGACAGCTTTGGGTCATTTTAGTTTTTGGGGCCTTTAATAGAAAGTCGCTGCTCAGATATGGGAATCTGTCAGTGAGCACAGTGACCTAGTGGCCCAATTACTTTTGCATGGGAAAGTCAAGCTTAAAATGGCAAATCTGTCCAAGCTAATTGATCTTGAGGGAAAATTAGGGAGGTGTAACTTCAACAAGATATAGAAGAAGAACAAGAAAAGGGCATTGAGGATGTGAAAAATTATAGCACATTAACTCCTGAAGGAAATCAGGCTAAAGAACACCTCAAAATAGGATAAATCTCAGCATCTGCTTTAGGTAGGTCAGAATAGCACAGGCAGGTGTTTGTTTTCATGCTCTGTATATGGTGGGTTGGGGGAAGACACAGAAAAAGAGCTTTAGCTGTCATCTCAGAATAGCACGAAATCCATCCTGGCATCTGTTTGGGAAGCTGGGAGGGCTTGCAGGTTTTTATTGTGTTATGCTATGTGAATATATTCTGTGTGATCCTGTCTGTGCATTTTCATTATTTGGTAAAAAAAACCTGATTTAATTGATGAAGAATAACTTTGTCTTTCAGGTCCATTTTGCATTTGAGTGGCAGGGCATCACTAGCCCTTTTGATAATATCAAATTATATGGATTTTTAGTAGGGTTCAGTGTATGGTTCTAAGTAGGAACAACATTTAAAAACTTTCTGAGAATGCAGATTAGGTCTGTATTTTTATTACAGAAAAAAGGGTTGTAGGGGCCATCCATAGTATTGGAATTAGTACTGGTTTAAGCTACACTTCATCTATTTACTGAACACCCTTAATGGAATTTCCAATATCAGGGTGGCAGGAGCCAAACTGTATCCCCATGACACTGGGCACAGAAAACAAGCAACACATTAGTCCATGTCAGGGCAAATACAGCGTCACCAGTTATCCTAAATTGCATGTCTTTGGCATGTTAAAGAAAGAGGAGTAGACACAAGGAGGGCATACAAACTTAACTTAGACAGTGAGATGGCTGTGATATGAATGCTGTGGCACAGCATCACTTTAGCCTACTGGCTAAACTGTTCTGGAAAAGTGTTTTATTGTCTCTCCTCTGTTTCTTTACTGTATACTAGGAAAAACACTGAGCTCTGTTCCACAAAGAGGGAGTTACTCTTCTATTCCTTTATTGTATACTAGGCAACACACTGACCTGTGGTCCTCAGAGAAGAGGGAGATTTTTTCCTTCTTACTATCACAGAATTGCCAGATGTCAGTCTCGCATGCAGTTATTCATGTTTGTTGCACCTGTATTTTGTAGCCACGGTCTTATTGTCTGTGCAGTGTGGTTCACTCTCAACAGATATCACCTCTGTTTTTTTCCTGCCAGTTATGCCAGCACAGTTGATCTATATCTATGAACCATAGCAGGTGCCTGCATTGCCATTTGCTGAAGCCCAATTATGTTGCTGTAGATATACGTACCTCAAATATTTTGCCACTGGAATGTCTATTATGTTATAAGCTCTCAATTCAGATCAATTAAATGTTCAATGCCCAGTGGTTCACTAGTTTTGGTGACAGAGGGACAATCCATTGCATGTATATATATCTATTAAGACCCATGAAATGGTGACTTTTGCATGTCATGCCCTACTTACAAACAATTTAAAATAAGTTCAGACATCTAACCTCACAGTTGTTGGAATGCTTTGGCAGACACACTTCATGTCTCCCAGCTCTTAAAAAATGTTATACATTCAGTTATTTCACCTTTTTTTGTTAGGTACACAACTCACATGTGTTCATTCATAGTTTGATGCCTTCAGTGAGAATCTACCAATGTAAATGGTCATGAAAATAAAGAAACACATTGAATGAGGAGGTGTGTCCAAACTTTAACCTGTACTGTGCATATATATATATATAATATATATATATATATATATATATATATATAGATATATCTATAGATATATCAACAACACTCATATCAATGACAAAACAATTACATTAACAATCATGTTACGTTATTTTTTAAATTTTTTCTTTTCTTTTTCATAACTTCTTTAACATACTACTTCTCCATTTCTGTGGTATTCTGCTAGTATACATATATATATATAGTGGTGTGAAAAACTATTTGCCCCCTTCCTGATTTCTTATTCTTTTGCATGTTTGTCACAAAATGTTTCTGATCATCAAACACATTTAACCATTAGTCAAATATAACACAAGTAAACACAAAATGCAGTTTTAAATGATGGTTTTATTATTTAGGAGAAAAAATCCAAACCACATGTAGATAAATTAACAACAGGTGCACTACAGGGCAACAATGAGATGACTCCCAAAATAGGAATGGCTTAACAGGTAGAGGCCACAACATTTTCCCCCTCATCTTTTCTGACATTTTTTCACTAGTTTTGCATTTTGGCTATGTCAGTGCTCACTACTAGTAGCATGAGGATACCTGGACCCTACAGGACGTTGCATGGAGTCCAACTTCTCTAGGGATGGCACATCAATACATGCCATTGCCAGAGGTTTGTTGTGTCTCCCAGCAAGTCTCAAGGGCATGGATGAGATTCAGGAGATGAGGCAATTACTCTAGGGAGACCTGGACAGGCGTAGAAGGACCTTAACCCATCAGCAGGACCGGTATCTGAAGGAGCACTGACAGAGCCCAACAAAATGACCTCCAGCCACTGGTGTGAATGTCTCTGACCAAACAATCAGAAATAGACTTCATGAGGGGTAGTCTGAGTGCCCAACGACTCTAGTGGGCCTGTGCTCACTACCTGGGACTTTAGATCTCGATTGACTTATGCCATAGAATATCAGAATGTGAGGTCCACCACTGGCACCCTTGCTTTTCACAGATGAGAGCAGGTTCACCTGAACACATTGACAAAGTGAAAGGGTCTGGAGAAACCATGGAGAATGTTATGCTGCTGTAACAGCGTTCAGCATGACCGATTTGGTGGTAGGTCAGTGATGGTCTGGGAGGCATATCCGTGGAGGGGACGCTGAACCTCTACAGGCTGACAACAACACCTTGAATGCCATTAGGTTTGGGATGAAATCCTTGGGCTATTGTCAGACCCTGTGCTGGTGCAGTGGGTCCTGGGTTCCTTCTAGTGCCGCGATGCCCGGCCTCATGCAGCGACAGTATGCAGGCAGCTCCTGGAGGATGAAGAACTTGATACCATTGACTCATCCCACATTACGCTTGACCTTATTCCAATAGAAAACCTCTGGGACATTATGTTTGGTTCCTCCAATGCCGCAGGTTGAACCTCAGAGTGTCCAGGAGCTCAGTGATCCCTGATATAGATCTGGAGGAGATCCCCAGGACACCATCCATCTCCTCATTTGGAGCATGTCCGACATTGTCAGGCATGCATCAAGCATTTGGGTGCCATACAAACTACTAAGTACGATTTTGAGTTGCTGCAATGAATTACGGCAAAATGGACCAACCTGCGCATCATTTTTCACTTTGATTTCGAGGTGTCTTTGAATTCAGCCCTCTGTAGGTTGATAATTTTCATTTCCATGAAATATGTGGTTCTTTCATACCTAACACATTACCCAGTTTATATCAGTACAGATATCCAGCATGATTATTTTCCCATTGAGATCTGATTTTGTTTTCAAAAGTGTACCTTTAATTTTTGAGCAGTTTTTATTTATATATATATATATATATATATATATATATATATATATATATATATATATGTATATATATATCCTGGAAACATTCCACAATAAGGAATGTCTCATGTACTTTCAAAGCTACCGTGCTCAGGCATAAATGCATGTACATGTTTCTCACTCACTGGTACCTTGGTTTTAATTAATCTCCTCTCAAAACTATAGAAGATTAAGTTAGTTATTTGTTCACTTTTCTTAAATAAATTCCTATTCAATCCCCTGACCTTGTAGAAGCCCATTTATTTCCAATTTTTTTAGAGCCAAGGAAATTGCCCAGGAATCAATTAAAGCAAGCAGCGTCTAAATGCTGATAGTCTAATGCTAACACTGCATAGCAACAGCACTGGAGCTGTAATAATAATGTGGAGAGAAGCTGAAAGTTGCCTAAAATGCTTGTTATCTTTTAAAAACTACTGTAATATGAATAAATACCCTAAAAAAGAAAGTGAGCATTCCTGCCTTATGAAAATTAAGTTTGTGAAGAAGTTTCTGTATCTGTCAGTCGTCCTATTTATAGGTCTGAAGGTTGACTGAAATGCTACATGTCCTCATGAGGAGTGTGTGCCTTTTCATTGGAAGTATAAGTATGTCATTTGTGTGATCTTGGAATCATCATTCTATCTGGCATCAATCATCAAACCGAACTTGCTGAAAGGTCAGATGCCCTGTGTGATCTTTTGGATACATGCGCCTCACTTGATCTCTTTCTGTAAATGTCATTCTTATTTTTACAGAAAACCAAATCAAGAGAATTTTAAGGTCATATCAAAGACAAAAGTAAAAGATTGATTAAAAAGAGGGAAGAAAAAAGTTTTTTAGAAAAGAGGCATATTAGACAGATGTAGTGAAAATAAAACTATTCAGCCAATGGATATCTTTTGTGTATTCTTATCAATTCTGGTAACAGAAATGAATTTAAGAATAACCTTTCAATACATGCTTCACTAGCATACTTTAAGTATAATGCCAAGATGGATTTTATTGTTTAAAACAATAAAGCACACTTAATTTAAGCTGGCACAAAAAATGTCAAGGTGACATTATAAAGTTAGCCTAGAAACCCTCACAGCAGAAATTATTGTAAACCTTTCTTATTTTTCTTTACGTACAAAGGTTATTATATGTTTTCATGGCTAATCAGCATCTATCAAGTAAAAGAATGCCAATATGCATGTATTGTTTACCTGTCCTACTAAAATCAAGTCAGAAACCATCCTGGGTAGGCACAGTTTTAAAAATTACAGTGTCTTGGAAAAAACAGACAAACAGAAGGAGAACATTGGTAGAAAGAAGAAGGAAACTCTATGTGGGGCACTAGTCCATCACAGAAGGTTGGTCAATATTTCACTCTTCAACTAATATAAAGTGTTAGGGCTTTCCCATTAGTTTATTCCCACTTTCTAGAGGGGTGTTTGTTACTCATTTACTTCATTTTACCCTTAGCAACTGTCTTGGTGGCTCCTCTAGATGAGGCAAAAGCCTCACATGCCAAGACTTAAAACAACATTATTACATTAAATTCTTATCCTTATGTTTAATTCATTGTTATCTATACTAATAAAAGGCAAAAGCCCACACTGACTAACTGACTGACTCACTCATCGCTAATTCTCCAACTTCCCGTGTAGGTAGAAGGCTGAAATTTGGCAAGCTCATTCCTTCAGCTTACTTACAAAAGTTAAGCAGGTTTCATTTCGAAATTCTACATAACGTTCATAACTGAATACTACTTACATTACATATATATTGCATAGCCTGTAGCTTGGTCACCGTGTGAATGAGTGTGTCCCCATCACCGCACTACCACGTAGTTGGCTGCCTGCCTATATTAGTCCTCCATCCCACGCCTCCCACGTAATTGACTGCCTGCCCATATGAGGGCCATCCATCAGCAAGCACTAATCTCTTATTTATAAACGGTGCAAATATATTCACATGTACTTAACCTATATTACAACTATATACACATATAAATTAGACACACACACACACACAATCCCACCGTTCCCCAGTCCTTTATTTGAGCTTTCTTTTAAAGTTTATAATCACACGACCTGGGAATCCAGCGAAATCCTGATGTGCGCCCTGGACACATTTATTTAATTTACATGTAAAGCGGTCTCACCGCTACTAAATGGTTCCTTTATTGAAGAATGAAGTCTGTCTCACCCGGGTGGCTCGGCGTTAGCGTCCATCCATAGCCGCCCGCTTCACAACAGACATGTAAACCGTCAGCTCCGAATATCCCTTTTAGGTTAGCAGGCACCCCTTCTACGTGCACCCAACCGTCCTTATTAGGGTGTCTTCCTTGTT
This sequence comes from Polypterus senegalus, assembly GCF_016835505.1. Taxonomy (NCBI): domain Eukaryota; kingdom Metazoa; phylum Chordata; class Cladistia; order Polypteriformes; family Polypteridae; genus Polypterus; species Polypterus senegalus. Next base: position 23,092 of record NW_024383531.1, read on the forward strand.
TACAGCTTGTTATGTTATTTTTAAAAGGTTTCCTTTCTTTTCATAACTCTTTAACAACTACTTCACGCTCAAACCTGGTATTTTATATCTACACAAATAAAAATAAAGCCCTCACTGACTCATCACTAATTCTCCCACTTTCCATATATGTGGGAAGCTGAAATTTTATGCTCATTCCTTCCAGTGTACTTATAAAAAGTTAAGGTATGTTCTGCCTATTACAACACCAGAAACAGGTCTACCCCTAAACTGTATATGATGGAAACCCCTCCTTACTATTTCTGCAACTTCCAATTTTTCCATGCTCATCCTTCTACAAATGTTAAGTATGTTTCATTTCATGTTGTGCCCGTAATGAACTTTTTGAAAATAATGTCTTCTTTTGGCATTCTCACCATTCCATAAGGAAGTTTGGGAACTGAGCTCTCCTTTTGGTTTATCCTTATTTCCATTAAAGGATTTATTTCTACAAGGGCCACCCCAGTCCCCCTTCCTTTTCCACACACCTACCACGTGGTTGGCTCCCTGTTAAAACAGTACATTACGACACCCCGGGTATGTGCCTCCTCACTGTTTCCCTTACTGTCCTCAGCTGTTGTCTCACTGCTCCCTTCTTCTTACTCCCCCGCTTCAAGCCTTATTGTTCACCTTGCTTCACGTCTGCCTGCGGGTGACTCTGCCTTTCGTTACTCCACGCTTACTCCAAACTTACAACCACCAAAACTTTGTAATGGCACCAGGCTTTAGATTGAATCTCTGCACAAGAACCTCATTGAGGCAACTGTCTTCACTGAAACAGGCTCAAAAAGACTATATTTATTCCTCGCATCCCTCTCATCCTTTGACCTCCTATTCCAGTTCAAATGCCTCCAATTTCAGTGAGGGGCTGCTTCACTATGACAATAAATGAGTCGGACCAGACTTAAAAAGGTCAGCATTGACTTTGACACAAGATTGCCCCACATGGAACTGTACGTTGATGCTCAGAGTAGCTCAGCAGACATTTTACAGCCTGAGGCAGAACTCCCAAATTTTTAAAAAAGAGACCCTTTAAATCCCAAAAATGTTTTGTCATAAAAAACTTTACAATCATCCCTCATCTTTCCCTCAATACTAAAAATAACCCTTTCCGACAATTACATTGACAATCAGTTACTTTTTAAAATGTTCCCTTTTTTTTTCATTACTTTTTAAAATATTCTCATTTCGGACGGGGTTTTTTGGGTTAGTAACTTCATAAAAGTATATATTTGAAAAATTTTAAAAATTTAAATATCATGTATTGATTAAAAATACCAATTAAAATTCTGTCTTTTTTTTACGGGTTTTATTTTTATGAAAAAAGCTGCCCCAATTTGAAGCCCGGGGTTTTTACAGAGGTATTTTCGAAATTGGAAGGCATAAAAGTTTCTGCACTTGACTTCTTCACAGGTGTAAATATTTGATGAAAAAGGGATGGAGACTGTAATGGTCCCCCTTTGGGAACCATTTTATGTTTTGAATAAGAATTCATTGCTTTTGGGGTTGTTGGTAGTTTTTTAATATAACTAAAATTTTTCTGGTTTCAAGTCAAGTTCTTTGCCCCATTTCTCTCAAACTATAGATGGAAATTAAAGTTTCCCTTTTCCCAATTTCCCATTTGGCCCAATAAAACTTTCGGTGATGCTGAATGATTTCCCAAAGTCGGGAAATGTCCTTGGTTTTTTGGCACGGGATGTTAAGGGTTGGGGGAAAAAAGGGATGTTTTAATTTCAATGACAAAAAATTTCTTTTAATTAGAAAACAAATTAAAATCTTTTTTGTGAAGTGAATAACTTTGATTATCCCCATTAAAAATGGCCCCCGTCAAAGGGGGAGTGGGAGGAAAATATTAGGCAAATGAAAAGTCATTTCCCGGGAAGTTGATATCAGGAGTAAAAACGGAAAAGGTTGCATGTGTATCATTTACCGGGAGAAAGGGGATGGCAACAGGATGCACTATAGGGGGGAAAGACAAACTGGAATGGGCCCGGGGGATAGTCAAAATGGGGGCCTTGGGTCCCGTTGTTTTTGACCATCACCTATCTCAAAAATTGTTTGCAGCCCAACAGTATTCTTTTGAAGCAGTGACCCTTTCAGTGCCTTTCCCACACTGAAAAATAATTTGGGGCCCAGAAAAAAATTAAAAAGGTATTGACTTGACTCCAAATTCAGCAGATATCAATGCATTGACCATTTTTGGGAAATTTTTCCCGAAAAACTTAATCTAACCCCAAATAATGACAAAATTATCTGGAAAAACTGGTTTTTGCCCCCCAAAATGCACTGTATTCCCTTTTGGTTAAAAAGGACCTAATAAATTCCCCAGGGCAAGGAAAAAAGGCATTTCCCTTATGCAGAATGTTCAGTTTTTTACTTTTCCACCAGACTTTTGAAATTTTTTGGGATATTTTTGAACAGAACCCCTTGGAAAAAAAAAAATTGCTTTAAATGGTCCATAAAACAGCAACAGCCTTTACCCCGGGAAAAAAGGTGGGCCCTTTTTTAAATTTCCCAAGCATGGGACACAAAATGCTCATTATGGATTTTTTAGTTTAAAGCTGCAGGTTTTTTATTCTGGTTATAGCAGCAGTAAGCAGGGGCCCCCAGAACACCATGTTTGGGGGTTCTCTATTTTTTTTCTAAAAGGTCCCAAATTTGATCAAGAATCTGCTTTACTGGCTTCCATTTAAACAATACTATACTGTTTTTCAAACTGCAATATTTGATATAACCTTTTTCTATTAGACCCTTTTAAAAGGGCAAGCTGCTTTGGAAAAAAAAGGAAAGAATGCTGAGGGGGAAAATAGTAGAAAAAATATTTTTTTCCCCCTGTACTAATGTTAGTTTTTATTTAAGAGCCTTTTTCTTTTTTTTTTATTTTACTTTCTATGCAAACCCCTCTCTGAAAACACCATCCCCTTTTATAATGAATACATGTTTTAATTATATTTCTAATGATGTTTTTCCCTCTCAGATTACATTTTTGCACCCCAGGGAAAACGATGGTTAATACTTTTTATGAGAAAACATTTGAACTCCTTTTAAATTTTTTATCCCATCTTTTTTCTTTCTAATGTAATACTGGGAAATTTGCTTTGACCTTGACCAGTCCAAATTTGGGAAAAAAAAACAAGGGTGAAAAAGGGGGAAATTTTAAAACTTTAAGAAAAAGTAAAAAAATTTTGGAAATAAAACTTAAAATTTTGGGATTTTTTTATTTTTAAAAGTAGTTGCAGGGCTTTTTTTTTGTATAAATTTGGGGTTTTTTGGGGGCCACTATTTCTGCAGGCCAGCCGTGTACTGTTTACTCCCAAAGGTTTTGAGGCATGTTTTCCTAAAAAAAAACAAAAGGGGAAGGGAAAAAGATGAAATTGCCCAACCCTTGACTTTTTCTTTCTTTTTTTTCTTTTTTTAAATTTTTTTGCAATCCATACAAAAACAATCCCAAATTTTTCAAAAGAAAAAAATTTAGTTAAAGGACAAATTGATCCCCACCTTACAAAAAAAATAAATTCAAATTACATCAGTGGGGTTTTTAAAAAAAACAAAATGATTCACGGGAAAAAACCCCCAAAAATATTAAAAAACCGGAAAAGATTTGAAAATTTAAAACTTTGGTTGGAAGAAAAATTTTTTTTTAAAGTTTTTTAAACCCGGGTTATTTTTTTTTTACATTTAAAATAATTATTAAAAAAGTGTTTATTTTTTGCCCTTTTTGAATTTTTTTCCTTTTTGGGGTTTGTATTCTTTTTGAAGCCCAAAAAATTTTTTACATTTTTTACCCTTTTTTTCTAAACCCTCCTTTAAAGAAGAAAAACCTTTTCCCCCCACTTTTCAAGGAATTTTTTAAGAAAACCCCTTTTTGGGCAACCGTGATTTTAAAAAAAAAAATTTTCTTTTGGGGCAAAGCCCTTTTAAAGTCCTTTTTTAAAAAAATAAAGAAATATTTTAAAAAATTTTAAAAAGTTTTTAAAGTAAAAAAACATTAAAAAATTAAAAATTTAAATAGCTACCCAAATTTCCCAAATTTTAAAAAAGATTAAACTATGGGGAAAACACATTTACAAAACAGCAATCCCCCTATACACAGAATAAAAAAAGGGGGGTGCTGGATGGAGTCCCAAAAAGTTAAAAAATAAAAAAAATAGGTAAAATGGGGGAAGTCAAATTAGGTTGGGGGGCATGCACTGGTACAGCGCTTGTTTCACACCAAGCAAAAAAGCACCTCAGGACCCCATGGAACCCCAAAGACATATGGCCCAGTCCCACTTTAAAATGACCATTTTCCTGCAGCCGGGGACGGGTGTCCAACTGGTCGGGCCCCATCCACCGGCTTCACAAGGAGTTTCCCTGAAAGACCCCCCTCGGGAATCAGACAGGTTTGAGGTTAACCTATTGCTCTTTACAACCCGTAATGGGGCATTTGGGACAATGAAAACCACTTGTTCAACAAAGTCAAACCAGAGGTCCCCAAAAAGCTCCAAAGAGACACAGTAAAAGGAGTCCAGCTTTCTTAGGTTTCTGGGTAGTTCCATTCTTGAAAAATATAGAAAAAGGGGACCAAGACTCTAAAGACTTGACCTTTGTCCTTTCAGAGATATTGGGGGCAACACACCCCTTTTCCCGCAACCCCATTACCCCCAAGCTTCCCAATCCCCAAAGAAAAATTGTGTGGCTGTGCCCAAAAGGTCTTTTTCTGGGTCTTTTTTTATCCCGGACTGACTCAGAGTCCCAAAACAGCTTCTGTTGACGTGGGAAGATCACACCATTAGGGCAAGCGATCAGTGAATTTTCTTTTCCCCAAAAGATACCCCCCAGTCGTTGGGCCCAGATCCGCCCCCCACCCCCTGATCAAGCACGAAAGGTAGAGAGGAACACACCTGACAAACCCCGAATCAACTGGGAAAAAACAGAGGTTCTGGGGCCCCTTCACTCAAAAAACCATGTCGGCCCAGCCGTATCCAGAAACTTTGAAGGGGTCCCAAAATTTTATGTTCCATAGGGGCGATCAACCGGCAACACTTTAAAAAAATCAAAAAAAGTTGCAGGGGAAAATTTTTCAATATTCATGTTTGCCTTGATGAAAAACCCCCAATGCCAGGGTGGGAGATAGTAGATTACTTTGGTATAAAAACAGACTGCCATCACTGGTGGTGAACAAGTGATCACAGATCCTTGAGGATGACCCTAGCAAGGCCTTACCAGGCACCAAAAGCAGTGTTATCCCTTTGTAGTTGCCACAATCCAGGCATCACCCTTCCCTTTCAGGATAGGGATGAAAAGTCCCATTATTCAGTCAATTGGATTGATGCCCATCTCCCAAATTGAAACAAAAATCACTTGTAGTGCTGCCTGAAGGACAGCATTACCACCATCCTGGAGAAGTTCACCCGCATCACAGATCCTGCAGCCTTCCTACCCTCAGCTGGTTCACCACCTGTGAATCTCAGTGGGATTTGGTGGTTCATAGAGTGTCCATCGTCCTAGCCAGAATATCAGCTTTAAACAGAGGCTCAAAGTAGCTAGCAGGTCACAACTGCAGCATCATCTATTAGGATAATTCATTCACCCACCTGACTGTGACTCTCTGAGGGACAGATTTGGATGTACGTAATGCTTCTATTCTTCTGTAAGCAAGACATGGGCTACTAGATGATACATGATGTGTCACTTACTTCCAGAATCCTCTAACAAACACTTCCTTATTTGCCCTCAGAGCCATCGCAGCCATCCTCATCAGTTCCCGGTACAGACTGGAGTTGCCATCAACCCATGTTCTTCATCTCCCCTCGATGATATCCAGGGTTCCCTGCGAGACTGAACACCTCCTTCTGGGAACACAGGCAACACCAGTACAACCCTCAGCAGCCTTCAGGGTCTTGTGACAAGGTTTCCCATATCACATTAGGATGGGCAGTCTCATCTAAGTCTGCAGGTTCCCACACAAGCTGCGTGCAAATTTATTAGAAAACAGCCTGATCTTGGAGTCTGGCCGGGTCTAGCCTCATTCTCCTAGGACGTGGTAGCCTACTGGACCTAAGCTGGATCATCAGAGTAGCAAAAACAAGTCTGTGGTCAGAATTCACAAACTGGGCTCTTCTGTAGACCCTGCAATTCAGTAAGAGCCTCCAGCTTCTGCCCACAAAGATGTGATCGATCTCCTTCACCACTCCACCATTATTGAGTACCAAATCCAACGATGTGCTCAGGTGCTGGAACCAGGCTCCAGCAGTCCACAGCCCTGGACTTTGCAAAATCAAGGGACATCAGCCACTTTCATCACAGTTGCCAGACCCATGGGGATTGACACAATCCTCATAGCCAGCCCTGTCAGTGCCAATGGTTGCATTGAAATCACCCATGACCAGAGGAGTGTCAACTCAAGGGTACCCATCAATCACTGAGCACAGTTGCGAATAAAATGTCTACCTCACCAAGACATCACTCAACATGGTCAGAACATAGACTGAGATAACAGGCAAGGCACCCAGAGAGTGCTAATCTTATTTCAGAGAGTCCCAAAATTTGCTCATTGAAAGGAGAGACATCAGACACCATCAGAAGGATCGATCCACCACAGCAACAGCTGATCCCTGAGTATGGCAGCCATCACGGTGATCAGACCAATAAAGGTACCCACCTGCTTAGATCGACCAGTCTCAGGACTCTGCACCTCAGAGAGTGCTGCCAATGAAAAGTTTAAAAGCTGGATGGCGCCTCAAATTGGGACAGAGTGATGCTGCGCAGTGGGCAAAACCTCAACACCACACCAGTTCTGATCCCCAACTGGCCTGACCTCATTTCAACACTTCTGGGATGAAGCTCCCAGGGCTTTCCCAAATCTTCATAATGCAAATAGCCTTTCTGTGGGCGGCTGCAGTGAGCTACTCCCTCGAAGAGAAGAAAGAAGTCATGAAGTTTTGCAGTAGCTGGAGTGCCAATCCTGCCACCAACCCCAATTTTCACTACAAGTTGGAGGACACTTGCAGGGCAATGAAGTTTAATGTCACATCTAGGACCAATTTGTAAGCATAAATAAATAAATAATAAATGAAGTCACAGTGAGAATTACTGTCAATGTAATGGACATGAATTCCACATGAGACATGTATAAATGTGTAACTATGTGTGTTGATGCCGAAGTTCAGTTCGGTTCAATCAGTAGTGGTTCTGTTGAAAGAATTGGTATTGATCTCTGTGCATTTAATAGGCTGATTGCTTTGGGGTAAAAGCTGTTCTTCAGCCTGGTAGTCTGGGCATGCAAGGTTCTGAAGCGCTTGCCAGTGGATAAAGTGGTATATATCTCTACAGATATCCTTTACTTTTCTGCTGCAGCGGGTAGTGAAGATATCTTTCAGTGATGAGTAGCTAAGCAGTAATTTTTTGAGGCTTTTTGATGATATGCTGGAGGGCCTTCTTGTTCTCAGGGTGCTGCCAGAATGCCATGCTGTAATGAGGTACATGATGCCCAGAATCTATGTAGAAATTAACCAGTAGCTGTTGTAAGAATTGTGCTTTCATCAGGCTCCTCAGAAAGTGAAGCATCTGAAGACCCTTCTTGGCTATTGTCGTCTTTGTTATCAATGACAGGTCCTGGCTGATGGGACTCCCAAGAATCCGAAATCTGGACAGTCCCCAACCTCCTGCCATTAATGCTGATGGTACATTGACCGCTGTAGTTCAGTCTCCGAAGTCAAAGACCCAATTCCTTTGTTTTCCTGAAACTGAGTGCAAGGTTGTTGTTCTGGCTCCAACTTTCCAGATTTTCAACCATTTCTCTATAGGCTGCTTCATCATTATTAGAATCAGGCCTATCATGGTGGTGTTATCTGCAAACTTTATTATGATGTTAGTGTCATGGATGTGCTTGTGAGGAGGAGTAAAGGAGGGGCTCACACACACCCCGCGGTACCCAGTGTTCAGTATTACAGATGAAGAAGTGCTTTCCATGCACCGGTTTATGGTCTGTTAATAAGAAAATCAAAATCCAATTGCACAGGTGTGAGTTGAGACCCACATTGTTTTGTTTGTAGCCAATTTGTTGGGAGAAATGTTATTAAAAGGCAGAGCTGTAGTCAGTGAAAAGCCATCTGTGCATCGTTTCCTTCACCTCCAAGTTTGACAAGGCAGTGTAAATGGCAAGTGAGATAACATCCTTAGTTGACCTGCTTGTCCTGTACTAAACTGGGATTGGTTCAGGGAGGGAATATTGCTCTTAATGTGTCTGAGGACAAGTCACTCAAAACTCTTCATAATAGTAGGCATCAGGACCAGCGGGGATAATCACTCAGGCACCTGACCACTGCCTGTTTGGAACAGGGAAGATTATAGTGGACTTCAGGCAAGTGGGACAGCGTCTGTTCTAAGGGGATATTAAACAGGCTGGTAAACACTGCCTGCACAATGCTTCAGGACCCATTCAGGAACCCCATCAGGGCCATCTTCCTTATTAGGATTAATGTTGCTTAGAGCCCATCTCGCCTCATGTATATTCAGCACCAGAGTGCACAATAGGGTGCTGGTTTAGTTTAGTGATAGTTTAGTTGCTGATTTTGTTAAACTGTGTGAAGAAGTGATTATGGTCAGGACTTGGACCTTCCTGTTCATCCACGCTTCTTGTTAGGAAAGCATGGATGCTCTAGAAGTAGTGACATTGTCCATATAGAAGTTATAATGTGATAATACAGAGGAAGCATAGGCATTTAAGACCGTGTGATTACCCTTTGTAGCTGCCTCGAGTTCTCAATCGGTCTCATCAAAGCACTCCTGTAATGCAGTTGGCCCCTTGGGCCATACTCTCACTGTCTGCACAGTAGGTTTTGTCCTGGCAATAAGGGGTTTGTATGTTGCAATTAAGAACGAGGAAATGTGATCAGACCAGCCAAGTTAAGGGAAGGCAACAGTGTATAAACATTTGCTGCATTACAGTATATGTGATCCAGTGTATTTTTCCCCTCTGGTTGGGAAATTGACAAACTGATAAAATTTGGAAGCACAATATTTTTAAGGCTTCTGTGATTAAAATCGCTAAGAATAAACACACCTTCTGAATGAATGTTTTGCAGACCATTCATAGCATCATGCAGTTTAGTCAATGCCAACTTGACATTAGCTTGTGGAGGATATAAATTGTGGTGAGGGACAATAATGTAATTTCCTCAGCAGGCAGAAAGGTCTGCATTTCAGTATTATGAATTCTAAGTTCAGAAAGCAATATTGTTCAGCAATGACCATGGATGTGCACCAAGTGTTGTTTAAATATATGCCTGTCCATCACCTTTTACTACACTGGACTTAATGGTCCGATCTGATTGTAATCATTCCAGCCTGCTATTCATCTTGATTTTTATTTTTAACAATATTTTCATCTTGATTTTCATTCTACTTTTCAAGGTATTCTAATTGTTTAATTAATCCCCTCAATAGCCTCATCGAGGATGTTAGCATTCATCCATGTTTCAATGAAAGTGAGCGCAGCCATTCATCCTGAATGAAGAAATCTTTAGTCTCAGCTCATTGATCTTATTGACTATTGACTGGATGTTTGCATGAACAGACTGGATAGAGTTGGCTAGTTTGTGGACTTCTTTAGCCTAGCATGGATGCCAGCTATCTTACCCACTTCTGCTTCCTCTCCCACCTTTGCCTGTGCTGCTTCCTCACTAGGTAAGTAATCCTAATGGCCAATGTGCTCAAAAATTCATTCAGTGGTGGGGAATAAAGCCCTTTGTTTCAATATCCAGTATGTCTTGAAAGCTGTATGTTGTTGAACTATTCTAGACTGAGTACACTTGCTCACTGTGCTTAAAAATGAAATAGCAACAATAAAATAAAGAACAAAGCAACATCTAAATGGAGCCCAGCTGATGCATCCATGCATGCCACCATTCCAAGTCTTGTATTCTATACAATGTATCATTTGTTAGGCCTCACTATTGTGTTTTAAAGCTTTAGCAACATATTTCTTGACTTAAGTACAGTATACTCTATGTTTTATATAGCCTAACATCCTTTTGGCCTTCTGTATAATGTTTGAATATACACAGCAACACGTTTTACAGCCCCAATTGTGTATTCAAATCTAACATTTTTACTTCCTACATTTAATACTTTACATGTAATTACATTGCATTTCATCTGACACAAATCTACCCAAGCATGAATGTTGTTCAGTTCCCTGTGCAGGGATTCAGCTGATTCTACATTATCTGCCATTCCACCTAATTGGATATTATCTGTAAACTTAACCATCTTATTGCTTATATACTTACCTCAATTATTGATATTTAATATAAAAGTATGGCCCCAGCACTAATTCCTAAATGAGGCAACTTTTAACATCTCTTAATTCTAAAATGTGTTGGTTGTTTGGTATATTTGTACGTATGACAGAATGTGCTTAAGAAAAAATCAATTCCGGGAAAAGCCTAAGAAACTTACTGGTCAAATGAAAAGCACTTCTAGCAGTTAAAGCAGCAGAGATCACTAAGGCACCAATCTCCTTCTGTAACATTGAAGAGCCAAGTGATTTCACAGAAGCCCCTGAAATAAAGTGCACACCACTGGGTGCTTATAAATGCCTATTAAAATAAACATTATCTCAAAGTTAACCTATGCTCATTCACTGAAAGGGATAAGTCTATTCACAGAAGGAGATACTGAGCCCTAGTTCAAGAAAAACTTGCCAACTGACACATAAATGATGAGTGCAGGACTGAAGGTATAACAGTATTTAGTCTGCATTACTGAGATTGGATGTTAAGTTGTAAAGTGGTCAGGAAATTGACAGACTGGGCTCAGTTCCTGTCTGCTCTTATTAAAATCAATAAAAATATTTTTGTCTCAAGAGGTTTTTGATATAATCTTTATTTCATTGAAGTGCATCTATTGAAACAGCAATCAGAAGCACAGAGTTGTGAACTTTAAAAAACTTAAAAAGGAAAAATAAGACAAAAAAGGTAAAATACCTGGGTGTAGACTGGCAGTTAAAAAAAGACAAGTAAAATAATACTGGACCCAGGGTGTAACACAGCATAGCTTTTTTAAAGAAACATTTGAATATTCCACCAGTTTGTGAATCATATCATTTGTGTGATTTCTTTTATGGTTCACTTCAGTTGAATGATGCTTTAAATGGCTCTATTTGTAGAGACTAAAATGCAGAGAAAAACTGATTGCTTCCAAAGCCAAGAACTATTTTACTATAATATATCAGGACAATTATTATACCTGGAAAGAGGATTTGAAGTTGCCTTCCTTTCACATTTTCCTCATTAAAATGTTGATAGGTAGAATGACTCCTTGGAAATGTTCACGTTTATTGTATAAAACCTTAAGTACAGTGGACTTCTTCTTCTTTTTTTCCTAGTTTTGTCTCCCATTGAAGCAGTCTGAGGTTTCAGCACATTGCTTTCCACTTGTCCTGATCCAGGGCATCTTAAGAGGCACACTGACTTCGCTTATCATCCCTCAAACCGATCGAGCCAGCATTTTTGGTGCCACACTTGGCTGCCTTCCTTGTGGGCTGTCTTTGCCACCAGGTGATCATCGCTGGAGATCACATAACCATCCATCAGACAATTCAACTCGTCAAGGTCAATTGTTTTGTTTTTTATCTGTAATTAATTTAAAACAATTTGCAGAGTTCTGTTTGGCATTAAAGAGTCTTTTTCTGTTGATGAGTTGAATAAAATCTACTGATTCAATGTAGTATAACAAAATGTAAAACTTCAAGGGTGAATAATTTTATATAGCTACTGCATCTTCACAAATCTGTAAAACACGTAAGTGATCAGTTACCAATGCATTCTTGGGGAGAGGTGTTCGTCTCCCTTAGCATTTCACTATCAGAATTACTATCATTTTCTTTTACTTCCTTTTCCTCAGTGCCTCTGCCTCTCCGTCTTTGACAGCAATCCCACTTTCTACCTGATTGTTAAAGTCATGTCAGATAACTAAACACGTTTATAGATGTATGGTCTGAAGGAGACTAGGTGGTGTTAAATGTTTTGAGTAATACATGAATTGGCCTTTGTTGCTGGTGAAAAAAAGACAGTCACACAAAATCCTGTTTGGGTCTTTCTACCACTTATTGCATTCTTTTGAAACAAACTCTTTTAAGAACAACATGGTGATGAAACTTATGATAAGAATCCCTCCATTAAAGACTTTGTCATGAGGCAGTGAACCCTAAAAAAAACCATGTGATTACTGTAATTAGAACCATTCCTTTATATATATGGCATTGTTGTAGGTCAAGGAACCACTGATAACACGAAGACTGAGTAACTATTTAGTGAAATGAAGCATGGTTGGTGAACAAAATGAAGTTATCCTCAATAATAATACATTTTTCTGTTGAAAATCTGTGTCTCTGACATGGTTCCCAGTCCTGTCTCCTGATATGATGATCTGGAGCAGTGTTTCCCAAACTTGGTCCTGGGGACCCCCTGTGGCTGCAGGTTTTTGTTCCAACCAACTTCTGTTTTTAATTGGACTCCTGGGCTAATTAAGTGATGTGTTATTTCCCAAGTCCTGTATTTTGGGAACAATTTAGAAATTAGAAAACTAAGTTTGGTAAAAAAAAAAAAAAAAAGAACAAAATATATTAAAATGTACCAAGCAGTTATATGGAAATAATGTATTTTTTTTATTTTTAACAATATTTTCATCTTGATTTTCATTCAACTTTTCAAGGTATTCTAATTGTTTAATTAATCCATTATTTACTAATCAGTGGGTCTAATCTAAACTTGCAGCGTTTGATTATTCAGTGTTGTTTTCCAGTGTGTCTGCTCGTTGTTTTTTAATTGTCATTAATAAGATACAATGAAGGGGAAAAACTGCACAGAGAAAGGGCAAGAAAATGAAATCAACAAAAGAGAGTTAAGCATTTAAATCTATAGAAAAAGCAGAAATATTTGTAAAAGTCTTATAAATGTAAAAATCAAGCTGCTGTGCTTTTCTGAATATAAAACAGGAGAAGAGAAAAATCACAGCTAATTAAATGGGATCAGTGTTATCAGGTGTTGTCACTGATTAGGATTCTGGTTGGAACAAAAACCGGCAGCCACAGGGGGTCCCCAGGACCGAGTTTGGGAAACACTGATCTGGAGTAAAAAAGAGAAAACCAGAATGAGAATACAATTTCATGCCACTACAATAGGTGTCTCGTTCCTTATCAGTTCCTTAAGAAAGCCACCTGCTTCAGAAAAGTGGGTTTTCAAATTCTAATAATAAACCACCTAACCTCAAAAAGCAGAATGTGTCTACAACTTAAGGTTTTGTCCAATTGTGTTCAGCTTGTAGCTCAGCTTTTACAGCTTAACCTGACTATGGCCCCACAGTTCCCAGGGTAGATATTTGGTTTCTTATAGACCAAAATGACATTTGGAGGGGTCAAAAGTGTTCCTCCCAAGTGCATGAGAAAACCACAATGTCATTCAAATACACAGAAGGAAAGTCCTTTTCAGGGAAGAGCAGTCTGTCAAACTGAAAGGCCACTGGTGTTCCATGACAACCAAAGGAAAGAATATTGTACTGCCATAGGTCATATTAATTATGTTTATGAAACAAGTTCACCTAGGCACTCAATAGACTATTCTACTTTAGGCATAGAGGAGAAAACATATTGAAAACCTGTTGATTTTGCAAATATCATTTAAAAACTCAAAAGTTAAATCTTTTTTAGTACAAAATATTCTCATTAAAACCATTGACTCTAACATTTCTTTATTACCCCAGCCTTAACATATTTTAAAATACAAATTTGTTTTAGCCTAGGCTATATACTGGGCATATAGGCATCCCCTGACCATGACCTCATCCAGCATTATTAAAAATGAGAGTTGTGACAAAAACGAGACATACTCAGATAAGATTTGGGGCAGCCACCCGTATAATCTGGTATCCTGGCTGCAAAAGTCGTTCTTTATGAGGTAAAATACACAGCACTGAAGTGCATACAAACGAGTCCAAAACAAGACTGAGGGAAAAGGGCAAAGGGCAGGCTTTTAAAGGGGAAGACAGGAAGTGAGGTCATAAGGATCGGGCACATGTTCTTCACTCATTGGATCGAAAGTCCCGACGCGGATATCACAGGGCTGGAGCTGGTAAGGTCTACTTCCATTGGCTCGGTCCCGAAGTGACGCTAAGAGAGCCAGGTGGAATCTCCGGAATCGCCTACAGGAAAAGGGAGAAAAGAGTCAGTGCACTCCTGCCACATCCCAGCATGCCTCAGAACTGCCTTCACTCAAGCCCTTTAGCTGCCTCCCATGCGCATCGCAGGTGTGACAGAGTTTACATAACAGACTAATGTCCACAGTATCATCTGAGAAACTTGGGATAATTGATTAGGTTTTGTAGTGAAGTCTGTATTTAACCTGAAGACTAAGGCTTTTGCCATTTCTGGAACAGCATCATGGGGCACCCAAGTACAAAGATGGAATTATACAGCATAATGGCTGGTTTATTATTTTTGTATCACCTTACTTGCCAAGCCTTTTTCTCTTTTTAATTTTAAAACTTTTCCCTTCAGGTTGTAGGGCCTATGTGCAGGGCTGGATGCAGATTAACGCCATACCCAGGACGGAGCAATTGCAGGTTAAAGGGCCTTCCTTGCTCAAGGACCCAACAAAGCAGAGTCACTTTTGGTGTTTACTGTTCTTTCGTATGGTTAGAACATGAGAAGCTGTTTGGGAATTCAAAGGCAGTCTAGACAAAGGTGTTGTGCTTGAATTATGGTGTTATTGTAAACCTGGACGAATGGATAAAATCAAAAGATATAATCAAAACTAGTTGTAGGAAGAGAAAAGCCAAATGGGAGAATGTCTAATGTTGGCTCAGCTGAGAGCCAATTAGTGGCGTAGCTAAGGGTGGGCGGAGGGGAGGTCCACCGACACTACATTTGGGTGCGCGCATTATTGGCCAGAAGGCTCAGTACAATTGATGTGTAAGCAGCAGGGTTGGAAAATATCAATCATGAATAAAAAAACTAAAATTCTCTGATTTTTACCCACAAACGCTTCTAAAATAATTTTCTGACTGTCCTTCTGTGACGGCATCAGATACAGCATTTGCAATTTATGAGGTGTGGTCCCAGGCTGGGACGCCCAGGAGGATTGGAGGAGGGCTTGTGCCTCCTCCAGACCAGAGGGGCGCCCGCCCTGGCATGTATGTTGGGGGCCTCAGGTTAAGGGCTTGGAAGCCCAGCCCTGTAGGGACCCGTGGCCACCGCCAGGGGCGCCCGGTGCCTGGATATCCGAGCCCACCACTTCCGCCACACCAGGAAGTGCTGGGGGGAAGACTTTGGAGGACACCCGGAGAGCTGCCGGGAGGACAGCCGGCACTTCCGCCACGCTGGGGCGTGCCAAGGGAAGAATGCCGGGAACACCTGGTGCTCGTCCGGGAATCATATATAAGGGGCCGCCTCCCTTCAGTGAGCAGTGGATGTCGGGTGGAAGTGGACAGAGCTGGAGAGAGGACTGGAGGCGGCCAGGAAAGAATGGCACGGAGACTGTGAGCCCTGGACTTTGGGGAATCGGTGCAAGAGGCACTGGGGTTTTGTGAGCACGGTAATATTGTAAATAGTAGTGTAAATAAACAGTGTGTGGTGATGAACAACATGTCTGTCTGTCTGTGTCCGGGCCAGCGTTCACAGAGGCAATAACAAAAATAAACATAAACATTACACAGATAAAAATTTCTAGGAAGATAAACAACTAATTTACAATTTATAATTTCATTTCGTTATCAATCCGAATGCGTTCCTGCTCTGCACAGAAAACATCCCCACCAATCACTTGTACACTACACTGGTTCTGGTTTTCGCAGCGTAATTATATTAAACTAGCAGAATACCCGCGCTTCGCAGCGGAGAAGTAGTGTGTAAAGAAGTTATGAAAAGAAAAGCAAACATTTTAAAAATAACGTAAGATGATTGTTAATGTAATTGTTTTGTCATTGATATGAGTGTTGTTGTCATATCTATCTATTTATATATACCTGTTGTCACACACGCGCGCATGGGAGGCAGCTAAAGGGCTCGAGTGAAGGCAGTTCTGAGCCATGCCGGGATGTGGCAGAGTGCACTAACTCTCTTTCTCACTTCCCTGTAGACCTAACCCGGGAGGTTCCACCTGTCTCTCTGGACGTCACTTCTGGGACCGAGCCAATGGAGACAGACCTTGCCAGCTCCCGCCCCCCTGATGTCACATCCGGGACTAATCCAATGAGAGATGAACACGTGCCCAATCCTTATGACCTCACTTCCTGCCTCCCCTTTAAAAGCCTTCCCTTTTCCCTTCTCTGACAGTCTTGTTTTGGACTCTGTTGTAAGCACTTCAGTGCTGGTATTTGAAAAGAAAACCACTTTGCAGCCAGGATACCTAATTACATGGGTGGCTGCCCCAAACCTTTTCTGTCTTTGTCTCGTTTTGTGACAGTGGCGTAGTCGGCAGGATGGAGAAGTCCCAGAAGAGAAGGGGACAGGACCTGCAAAACACCCAGGTGGGAGCGTACCGGGCCGAGTATTCAGGCGGGAGGGTGCCCGTGGTTCGGCGAGACCCGGTGCGGGCTCCGCTCCCAGCACGCAGAACTAGGCCATCTAGAGAGGCCAGGGAGTGTGCGGGTGGGGCTCACCGAATTGGGCTGCCCTGGGGGAGACAGAGGGACTCAGTATGCTCTCTTGGGGGAGAGTGCCTGCCCCACAGTGAAACCACAGCCCCATTTACCACCCAGGGGTGCCCCAGACTGGCAGGTGAGTGAAATAACAAGGTGGAGGTTGGACCTTGAGAGGCCGACCAGTAAACAAGCCTGGTCCTTATGGGCAAAGTATGGCAGTGGCTACGGCCCCAGAAACAAGCCCTACCAGGTAATTGAGCAGGTAGCTTGCTATCTGCTCCTGAAAGCACTTCCCAGGGCTTCACCCAGCCGGTCTGGGGCAAACAGTTTACTTAACATGTCAGGGCTCATAGAGCTTCTGGAAACACAGAGGCGGCCTCACACTCTGGGAGAGCAGAACCGCCCTTCTGTCAAACTCAGCGGGTATGTCCCAAGACCTAGCCCCTCCCTGTACAGCCCGGAGCTTGTATCGGGTGTCCAGCGGCGCTGGGCACGCAAAACCGCTTGGAGGCGAGGAGGAATGCAGGTGGAGGGGAGGAGGGCTTGGTGTGCTCTGACAAACCCGCTGGCGGTCCCGCATACAGACGTGGTGATCGTTAACGGTTTAAAACTTCCGCTGCTCGATTCCGGCAGCAACATTTCCATTGTTGCCCGCCCGTTTTGTGCTACCGCGACAATGGCTAAAATTCAAGACCAGTATAACCTGTGTCCACGGGAAACCAGCTGGTACAGGACCGCCCTTGTGTCATTAGCTACGGAGGGTCAGTCCAGAAAGTAACCGTGGCAATCCTTCCTGATCCTCCACACCGGTGATACTGGGGCGGACTGGTCTGACATTAAAAGCGTGAGACACATACCACTCCGGGGTTAAGTTGGGCCTCGTTATGGGCGGAGATGAACCGCCTCAAGCTGCCTCCCGCCGTGTAATCAGCCGGCAGAGAGAAGCAGCCGTCCTGGCTGGCGTGGCAACTCCGGGCCGTCGCAGGCTGACACGCCATCCACCAGCGCCGCGGCGGCGGAGGAAACCACGCCCATTGAGGTCGGCGCTGACCCTCTCTCCGTGTTGCGGTTTCAATTTAAAAGACGCCGGCTTCTTTCAAAGGGAGCAATGGAATGACGACTCCCTGAAGTTTGTAAAAAATGCAGTGGTCCTTGTCAATGGCCAGCGCACTAGTCAGTCGATGCCACAGGGCCCCTACTTTGTGCTAGATAATGACCTCCTTTACCGTGTAGCAATGCATGACGGGCAGGAGGCGAGGCTGCTGCTAGCAGCGTACCTTCCGCGGCAGGTCTGCGAGCTAGCACACGCCCACCTCCTAGGTGGCCACCTGGGCACCGAAAAACTCTGGAGCGGATCAAGCCCGGTTTTACTGGCCAGGAATTAATGAGGAGGTTCGCCGCTTTGGCGCTTCCTGCCCGGAGTGTCAACTGCGACAGATTCCTAGGAGGGACCGTGCTCCTCTTGTTCCTATTCCATTGATTGACGTTCCCTTCCACAGAATCGGGTCGACCTGGTGGGACCTCTAGAGCCCTCAGCCCGAGGACACAAGTACATTTTAGTCCTCGTGGATTATGCTACACGATACCCCGAAGCTGTTCCGTTGCGCTCAGCTACCTCTAAAGCCATCGCGACGGAATTACTAGGGGTATTGGCGTGGGGATCCCCAAAGAAGTCTTGACAGACCAGGGGACCCCTTCACCTCGGAGACGTTCAAGGAGACTGCCAGATTACTGAAAATAAAGCATTTAAAAACCTCGGTGTATCATCCTCAAACCGACGGATTAGTAGAGAGGTTTAATCAAACTCTCAAGCAAATGCTGCGTAAGGTGGTCAGCGAGGATGGAAGGAACTGGGATCAGCTCCTCCCCTCGTCCTTTTTGCCTATCGGAAGTCCCACAAGCCTCCACAGGGGTTCTCCCCTTTGAACTACTGTATGGGCACAACCTCGGGCATATTGGATATTTTGAAAGAAGGCTGGGAAGAAGAGGCTCTTCCCTCCACAAACATACTGGAGTATATCGCGCAGTTACGCGATAGATTTGGAAAGATTCGGCCTGTCCTTAAAAGTCACATGGAGGAGGCTCAAGCAGCACAGGCCGTACTACAACCGCGGCACGCCTCTTCGGGAGTTCCACCGGAGATCGGGTCATGGTCCTAGTGCCTACCTCCCACTCTAAGTTGCTTGCCCACTGGCAGGGCCCCTACGAAGTTAAGGAGAGGAAGGGACTGGTCGACTATTTGGTGAGTCAACCCAATCGTCGCCAAAGGGCGGGTTTATCATGTGAACCTGCTGAAACCGTGGAAGGACAGGGACCCCGATCCCTCCTCCGCCAGCCCCGCCACTCTTGCGCACACACGACCTTAACTTTGGCACAGACTTGAGACCCAGGCAGCGGCAGGAGCTGGAAACAGTTATCCGGACCGCTCGAGAGGTAGTCAGTGAACACCCCGGAAGGACCTCTCTGATTGAGCACAACATTGTGACAGAGCCCGGGGTTGTTGTCCGAGAACGCCCGTACCGCCTTCCCGAGGCAAAAAAGGCTGAAGTGGAGCTTGAGATCAAGCGCATGCTGGAACTAGGTGTGATTGAGGAAAGTTATAGTCCCTGGTCCAGCCCCATTGTGCTCGTCGGTAAGCCTGACGGGAGTTGGAGGTTCTGCAATGACTTCCGTCGGCTTAACCAGGTCTCCCAATTTGATGCCTATCCAATGCCACGCGTGCGTGGGCGACCTCCTCGAGAGGCTTGGACAGGCTCAATACCTGACCACACTTGACATGACAAAAGGGTACTGGCAGGTTCCTTTAACGGACTCGCGAAAGGAAAAAACGCGCTTAGTACCCCTAGCGGACACTGGCAGTATCGTGTCCTTCCATTTGGGTTACACGGGGCTCCAGCAACCTTTCAGCGTCTGGTGGACAAAGTGCTTCGCCTCATAACTCATACAGTGCTGCCTACCTAGATGGCGTGGTCATCTATTCCAGCACATGGAAGGAACACCTACAGCATGTCCAAGCGGTATTACGGACACTTGGTGAGGCGGGCTCGGATTAATCCCAAGAAATGTTTCTTTGGATTAAGCGAGGCCAAATATTTAGGCTACCTGGTGGGTCGGGTACCGTAAGGCCACAGTGCTCCAAAATTGATGCCATTCTGAAATGGCCCGTCCATGAACCAAGCGGCAGGTCCAAGCCTTTCGGTTAGCGGGTACTACCGCCCGGTTTGTACCCGGTTTTGGAAAGCGCCCTTGACTGATTTAACAAAGAAGAGGGCCCCGAACATTGTGGTATGGACTGCAAAAACAGACACTGCATTTGGTGACTTGAAGAAGGCCCTTACGTCCGCACCTATTTTGATGGCACCTAACTTTTCTTTGCCTTTCATCCTCCAGACGGACGCTTCGGACACAGGCCTGGGAGCCGTGCTGAGCCAAAGTGTCGATGGTGTGAACACCCGTCATGTTCCTGAGCCGGAAACTGTTGGACCGGGAGACCAGGTATGCAGCGGTGGAGAGGGAGGCTCTGGCGATTAAATGGGCGATCACTCAGCTGAGGTACTACCTGTTGGGCCGTGAGTTCACCCTTGTCACGGACCATGCACCTCTACAGTGGATGGCCCTGCACAAGGAGTCGAATCCGCGGGTCACCCGGTGGGTTCTTGACCTGCAGCCGCATACAAGTTCTCGCTCGTTCATCGCCGGGTGCTCTCCATGCCAACGCTGATGCTCTCTCGGGTTCATGACCTCTCGGTTAGGTCGCCCGACCCGGGTCTGGGCTGAGGGGGCCTTGTCACACACGCCGCATGGGAGGCAGCTAAAGGGCTCAGTGAAGGCAGTTCTGAGCCATGCCGGGATGTGGCAGAGTGCACTAACTCTCTTTCTCACTTCCCTGTAGACCTAACCCGGGAGGTTCCACCTGTCTCTCTGGACGTCACTTCTGGGACCGAGCCAATGGAGACAGACCTTGCCAGCTCCGGCCCCCCTGATGTCACATCCGGGACTAATCCAATGAGAGATGAACATGTGCCCAATCCTTATGACCTCACTTCCTGCCTCCCCCTTTAAAAGCCTTCCCTTTTCCCTTCTCTGACAGTCTTGTTTGGACTCTGTTGTAAGCACTTCAGTGCTGTATTTGGATGAAAAGAAAACGACTTTGCAGCCAGGATACCTAATTACATGGGTGGCTGCCCCAAACCTTTTTCTGTCTTTGTCTCGTTTTGTGACACTGTATATATATATATATATATATAGCAAAATACCTGCGTTTGGCAGCGGAGAAGTAAAAAGAAAAGGAAACATTTTAATAATAACGTAACATGATTGACAATGTAATTGTTTTGTCATTGTCATGAGTGTTGCTGGCATATATATATATATATATATATACATATACACACACACAGACACATATATATAACATATATATACATATACATACATATATACATATACATATATACAAATATAGATATTGTGAGCTGGAGGGCTGATCGCACCCCAAATAGAGACAGACGCCCCTGGGAAAACCACAAACCCTGAAACACTGACTACCCTCACATTGCTCCTTATCCTTGCACTATAACGCGTAATACAAGCCTCGCGGTACTCCGACTTATAAGCCTTGCATAGCGCCTGTCAGTTTGGGAATTGATTGTTTGCTTTTATCTCTCTCTGCTCCTAGCGGAACTGTTATATCTGACTTGTCATGGAGCACGTTTAAGCTCATGTGTTTGCGGTGTCTGAATAAAAATCCTTCTTTTTCTACGACCTTCTGTGTCTCTGTGCAAATCTGTGACCCAAGCGTGACAAGTGGTACCAGAGTGGTTGCACAGATGGATGCCGCCGAAGACTTATTTCAGAAGTCTAAAACATTTGCACTTAAAGACTGGAAACTAAACATGGATGACCCAATCCGTGCGCAAATTCAAGATTTGATACATAAAGTGCACTGTTGGTTTGAAGGAGACGTAATGGAAACAGTTGTCGTGAATATATTACTGGCGGCATACCTGAAGTTCTTCGAGATGAATTTCTACGCCATGATATTAAATCATTAACGATTATGTCCAGACGATTAGAGGGTTCACAGTCCACTTGGAGAAAGAGCGGTGGATTTCGTGCTGCAACCTGTGAACGAAGCGTCCAGGACATTCTCGCGCTAAACGATCGACAAGCTGCAGGACCTGAAAATCTAATGGGGTCAGGTAGGACCCCGGGAAATCCAGTCGTAGATGGGACGCCTGTTTCTGGGGAGACAGCGGCAACAGCGGGTCGACAAGACCGTGGAGGCTACAGAGCACGTCGGCGTGGGCGTCGAGAGGATATTTCGAAGCGGAGCCGACCGTAGATGTTTCCGATGTGATCAGCTCGGCCATTTGGCAAGAGATTGTCGCTTGTCTCCAGCTCATTCAATGGGATTGGACTGGCGAGATTTGTTGCTCAACTATTACATATCCGGATGGAAAAGATGGCTTGTTGATCCGGTGAAATTGGGACACAAAGAAATCTCAGCATTGTTAGATTCGGAAGTGACCTTTGTATTGTGAGACGAGACTGTCTTAATGAACAATGCCTTAGAGACTGTGAGACTGTAAAAATACGCTGTGTACATGGTGATGTTAAAGATTATCAGACTTTACTTCTTCCTTTAACTTATAGGGGGCGCCACTTTAAGGTTTGGTCTGCCGTTTCGGACTCGTGCCCTTGGCCATTACTCATAGGACGGAGAAATGCCCTTTTTCGAAACTGATTAATAAATGTAAGGGACCAGTAGTCCAGTCCACTAATGAACTTGGTGGGGGGGGAGAAGAAGAAGAAATCCAAGACGAAGAACTGGTAGCGGCCGGGAAAATCTAGAGCCCAACTTAGATATTGAACCCGATCTCTCCAGCGAGACGGAGGAGGTCACCCCCGACAATCTTCCAGAATGGGCTGCTCCTTCTACATCTTCCCAGATTGCAAACGCCTCGAACACAAACCGAGTGTTAACGAACAATCAGATTTTGTGCGTTTGCAGCATACTGATAGCTCATTAAAATATGCATTTAAACAGGCTCGCCCTGCTATGACTCTTATTACCAAGAGCGTAATTCCGGGGGTGTGAAAACCCCACACTTTATAGAAAAGGACGGTTGCCTTTTCAGAGTGATCTCAGATCATTTGGAGGGAATTTATTGAACAACTGGTGGTACCTGAAGCACATAGGGAAACTGTTTTGCATCTGGCACATTCACACATCTTGGGGGCACCTGGTGCCGACAAAACTAGAGACCGGTTATCAAAACGATTTTATTGGCTTAATATGGGAAAAGATGTTGAACGATTTTGTACTTCATGTCCAGACTGCCAGATCGTCTCTGCTTATAAGCCTCCTCGGGCTCCCCTTTGTCCTATGCCCATATTGGAAGTTCCCTTTCAGCGTGTGGGATTAGATATTGTGGGACCATTACCTAAGACTAAGGATGGGTACCAATATTTGCTGGTGTTGGTTGATTATGCGACACGATATCCAGAAATGATCGCGCTGAAAAAGGCCAACTCTTGGCTGTAGCCAAAGCACTATGTGAAACTTTTACTCGTATTGGTATCCCTAGAGAAATCTTAACTGATCAGGGCACACCTTTCACTTCTCGCGTGATGAAACAATTGTGTGACAGCTTTGCTATTAAGAAATTGAGTACTACTGTTTACCATCCTCAAACGAATGGTTTAACCGGCGATTTAACAAAACATTGAAACAGATGATCAGGCGAGTTGCTCATAATGATCCCACAACATGGAACACTGTCCTACCGTTTGTTTTGTACGCGTGCGAGAATCACCACAGGCGTCCACTGGCTTGAGTCCCTTCGAGTTGTTACGCAGGCGGCGCGAGGCATCCTGGATGTGGTGCGTGAGGAATGGATAGGAAGCGAGAGAGCAGCTAAGGGTCCAAGCTTTGCAGATCGACTAATTTCGTTGCAAGACAGAATTTCTATGCTTTCCTCTATTGCTGTGGAACACCAACAACGAGAACAGGAAACTCAGAAGCGTCTTTACGATAGGCGCAGCAAGCTCCGTGAGTTCAAACCTGGCGATCGTGTTTTGGTACTGGTTCCCTCGGATCCACACAAATTCTTAGCTAAATGGCAGGGCCCGCCATTATTGAGGAGCGTATGAGTCCAGTAAATTACAAGGTTAGAATACCGGCGGCGCAAACCATTCCAGATTTTACACATTAACCTCTTGAAGGAATGGCACGACCGACAAGAGGTTAACACTTCCTTGGCTGCTGTTTCTCAGTCCGATGTTACCATTGGTAACGATCTTACTGACACGCAAAAGACAGAACTGTTATCTTTGATAGAACGGAACACTGATGTCTTTTCAGATTTACCAGGCAAGACTAACATTACAAAACATAAAATTACCACTGCACCTGATGTTGCGTACAGATGCGGCCGTTCGGATACGGAAGCGCGAAATATTGTGCAAGAGGTAAAAAGATGCTGACACTGGGTGTAATTCGTGAAAGTAAAAGTGACTGGTGCAGCCCAGTCGTATTAGTCCCAAAGCAAGACGGTTCGGTTCGGTTCTGTATCGATTTCAGGCGCTTGAATAAGGTCTCTAAATTGATGCTTATCCCATGCCCCGTGTCGATGAACTGTTGGAAAAACTGGGTCAGGCGAGCTATATCTCCACGCTAGATCTCACGAAGGCTATTGGCAGGTGCCTTTAGAGGCTAGCAGTTGTGAGAAAACGGCATTTGCGACTCTGACGGACTCTATGAATTTACAAGACTCCGTTTGGTCTTCACGGGCACCTCTAACTTTTCAGCGTATGATGGATCAGATCCTCGTCCTCACTCTGAATATGCTGGGGCATACCTTGACGATGTCGTGATTTTTAGCAATGATTGGAAAACACACTTAGAGCGGCTTCAAGCCGTTCTTGAAAGCTTGAGACAGGCTGGCCTTACTGCTAACCCTAAGAAATGTAAACTAGGCATGTCCGAGACTCATTACTTAGGCTATTCTATGGGCAAGGGTTTACTTAGGCCACAATTAAGGAAAATAGAAGAAATGCTTGTTTACCCGAGACCTGAGACACAGAAACAAGTACGCCTTTCTGGGACTCGCTGGTTACTACAGAAAATTCATTCCAAATTTTGCACATAGAGCTGCTCCTCTTACAGAACTTACTAGAGGCAGAAAAACCGACCTGTCCTGTGGACAGAAAATTGCAACGTTCTTTCAACGATTTAAAAAAAGCATTGTCTTCTTACCCGGTTCTAAGGAACCCGGATTTCACAAAAGATTTTATCTTGCAAACAGACGCAAGTGCATTTGGTGTGGGCAGTCCTGTCACAAATTTTTGATGGAGAAGAACATCCAATCACATATTTGAGTAGGAAATTACTTCCTAGGGAACGCAATTATTCTACAATTGAGAAAGAATGCTTGGCAATTAAGTGGGCTGTGGAAGCGCTTCGCTATTACTTGTGGGGACGAAACTTCACTTTGGTAACTGATCATGCTCCACTCCAGTGGTTGTACCGACAGAAAGATACAAACTCTCGTCTAATGAGATGGTTTCTGGGTTTACAACCTTACAGTTTCACAGTAAAGCACCGACCAGGTTCTGAACACGTCAACGCAGATGTATTATCACGACTAAATGAACCTAGTACAGAGAGTCGCTTGATTCACAGGAATGTGAATAAAGCTGAGGGGGAGGGTGTGAGCTGGAGGGCTGATCGCACCCCAAATAGAGACAGACGCCCTGGGAAAACCACAAACCCTGAAACACTGACCACACATTGCTCCTTATCCTTGCACTATAACGCGTAATACAAGCCTCAGGTACTCCGCCAACTTATAAGCCTTTGCAGCGCCTGTCAGTTTGGGAATTGATTGTTTGCTTTTATCTCTCTCTGCTCCTAGCGGAACTGTTATATCTGACTTGTCATGGAGCACGTTTAAGCTCATGTGTTTGCGGTGTCTGAATAAAAATCCTTCTTTTTTTTCTACGACCTTCTGTGTCTCTGTGCAAATCTGTGACCCAAGCGTGACAATATATATATATACATCTATACACATATATATACACAGTTATATATATATACATATATATATACACACATACATATATATACATATACATATATATATACACATACTGTATATATACACACACACATATATATACATATATACACATATGCATATCTACATATATACTGTATATACACATATATACAAATCTACATATATATATCTATATATATATATATATATATATTAGGGTGGGACTCGATTAAAAAATTAATCCAATTAATTAGAGGCTGTGTAAGAATTAATCTTGATTGATCGTATGTAATCAGACACTACATTTGCCCCAAATCGCAAATGTTTTTTTAATTTAAAAGGGTTTTAGTGGGCAACAGAATCAAATAATAGACATGGACATGAATATTAAAAAACTGAAGCTGTTTTAATTTCTGGAAAAAAAAAGCTTTTAAACTGCATTTGAATTCAAAACAGAAACAAAAATATCATCCCTGGTTAAAATTGGGCAGACTTAAAAATAAAGTGGTATTTTAAGTACTTTAAGTACATTTTCAGAATAGTATTGTCTTTAAATAATAATAACCAAAATTTCAACATAAAGTGCAGTTTTTCTTCTTAAAAAATAAGTCAGAAACATAAAAGGTAATTTGACCAACTTAATCTTTAAACTCTGAGTAACATTAGCCAAAATTATTTTGTACATTAGGCTAAAACAGTGTGATCATTGAACATTTTGTAATTAGATGTAATTAGAATTACTAACGGTCACGGAAGTCCAATGATCCCCAGTAAGAGCCACAAAGTCCGCTTTCTGTAATGCATCTAATTTTGCTTGCTTTTCAGTGTGCACAAAACCATGCTTTTATCAAGGCTCCACTCAGGTAGTCGAAATGATCAGTCGTAGGACGCGCTTTATTCCGACTCTAACATTTTTGTAGCTGTGATGTGTGCATCAGTGTAATGGATGTACCAGGAAATCATGCATTGACAAAAGTTCCCGTTTGCTTGGAATTGAAAGTGTGATTAAATGCGTTATTTTTTTAAAGCGTTATGGAGTACATGCATCGAAGCTTCTCAGCTGTGCTTGTGCTAAGAAAGGGAAACATTTTAAAATAACGTAACATGATTCTGCGTTAACCGAATATTTTTTCATACGTCCCAAACCAAGGAGATGCGAAGGTAAAATGAATCGGGTAGCGCGCATACATACTCAGTGCATCCCCTCTCGGGAATCGAACCTCGAATGTCTAGTAGAGGCTTAAGACTCTACAATTGAGCCACAGCGTGTGGCTTGTCTTTGTGAGAGTATGTACTGTAGATCGGGGTATTATATATACATTTATATATATACCTGCATATCGCAGTGGAGAAGTAGAAGTTATGAAAAAGAAAAGGGAACATTTTAAACATAACGTAACATGATTGTCAATATACAGTAATTGTTTTGTGAGTGTTATTGAATGTTGCTGTCATCAAGGATTTGATTATCATTATTTGTTTCAATCAGGGTCGTATTTGTACGATGTGTTGTGTTCAAGTTACATTCTGTGTTTGTCAATCGATAAGAGGTTTCATTCATCGATTCGTTTCTTACTGCATCAATAAACAGCTCATCTTCCTCTTTATCTGAGACGTGACAAACTGCATGCACGGGGTTTTTTTTTTTTACACTGTCTTCCTTTAGCGGGACATTCACTTTTTCCACCGTGTGCTTTGTTTCGCAGTAGCTGCACTTATGAATATGATTGTATGTGTCAGACGCTTGCTGCCTTCTCAATTGTGTAATTCGGTTTTTGTTCAGCAATCTTTGGAACTGTTGCTTTTTGTCTGTGCACTGCGTCAGTTCATGTGAGCCACTTGGTGTTCTTGCATCGAGGTTCCCAGCTGTGCTGGTGCCATCTCGTGTAATGTCAGCTAAGACCCGGCACTTAAAAGTTTCTCTCGCAGTTTCAATGAGTTTGTGCCAAACACCACCCTGACCATCTCATCTTCCTCTGCATAAGCACAGACCTTCACCCGTGAATATTTACCGGCAGTGTTTGTACTGGATTGCCGCTGACGGATGGCCTTATATGGGCAGGCACTAAATTACAAACGCTAGTGGCAGCCTGTCTATGAACTTAATTTAATATAAACTTACGGTTCACGCCGTGCTTTGTTTCCGCAGTAGTTGTACTTATGAATATGCTTGTATGCATCATTTCCTTCATAATGTTTTTCTGCCTTCTCAATTGTGAAATGGCGTTTGGTGCTCATCGCTGTTTGGAGTTCTTCCTTGTTCTCTACGTACTTACGTAGGAGGCGTGATGATGTCACACAAAACTCCCCTACCCACCCACGGCCATCTCCAGCTCAACTCCATTACATTATATGGAGAAAAATAGGTTCCAGTTATGACCATTACGCGTAGAAATTTCGAAATGAAACCTGCCCAACTATTGTAAGTAAGCTGTAAGGAATAAGCCTGCCAAATGTCAGCCTTCTACCTACACGGGAAGTTGGAGAATTAGTGATGAGTCAGTCAGTCAGTCAGTGAGTGAGTGAGTAATTCAGTGAGGGCTTTGCCTTTTATTAGTATAGATAATAATTTGTACACGACTTATTAGTGCGTCTATACTATATTCTTGTCTAGTTGATGCTTATAAATAATTATATGTGAAAAATTATTGCTGTTTCTCTATATATATGAATAAATCTATACAAAATGTATCTTAATTTTTCTCTATACGTCATTTTAATTTTCTAATTAAATAGGTTAACATATTCAAATATGTTGGAGGGTGGCCCCGAGCGGCACGAACTCTAGCTACGCCACTGGAGCCAATGAAG
>NW_024383532.1:0-30168 GCF_016835505.1 Polypterus senegalus
TATGAACTGTTTGGTTTATGATTTTGACCTTTTTGTTTATCGTACAATATACGGGGCGGAAAAACCCCAACCCCTTTTGTCTCTGGGCCCTTTTAAATATATATATATATATATATATATATAAAGGAAATTTATACATATTGTGAAAAGAATGAGTGGGAAATCAAAAGGGGGCAGCCCCCAAATTAAGGGGCTAAAGTGTTGTAAATATAATTTTGTTAAGTCAAAAAGAACTGCCTGTACTGAGGCAAGATGGCAGTTTTAAAGGCTGAAGGGAAGTGATTCATCTATGCGGAACTGGGAGTGGTGCCCTTTTGTGCGGAAGTGAATCATCCTTGGGGCCCAGGGGTTTTTGGAAAGGTCTGCAAGGGACGAGAGAGAAAGTCAGTACACTCCCCCCTGGCCTGGTAGAAACTAGTTTTGGGCCTATTTTCCATCATCTTGAAATATATATATATATATATATATATATATATTCATGATATATATATATAAAAATTTAAAATTATTAATAAAATTATATTTTTAATAATATATATATATATATATATATATATATATATATATATATATATATATATATATATATATATATATATATATATATATATGTGTTATATATATATATATATATATATATATATATAAATGCATTATATATATATATATATATATGCTTTATATATATATAAAATTGATTAATTGTGTTATATAATATATATTTTATATATGTATATTTTTATATGTATGTATGTGTGTTTGTGTATGTATGTATGTATGTATGTAGATGTTATGTATATATATATATATATAATATGTTATTTAGATATGTGTATATGTATATATGTATTTTGTATATATGTTTATGTTTGTTTTGTGTATATTATATATATATATATATATATATATATATATGAACAACACTCATAAATGAAAAACAATTAATTAACATATTCTGTATTTTAAATTTTTTCCTTTTTCTTTTACTTCTTTAACACACTACTTCTATCTGCGGCGATATTTTGCTAGTATAGAAAAAATACATATACTGTACATACACACCAAGTGAGTGTTATTTTAAACTAATGATACTGCTGTGTATATACTTATATACAATTTATGTGCCACATATGGGAGATGTGTTAAACATGATGGCGAACAGGTTGAGACATTCCTGTAAATCATCTTGCACATATGAAGTATGTCTTGTTAATAAATTGTTTCTTCCATTCAAATGTTAACATAATTTTGACTCACCCTCTCTCTCTCTCTCTTTTTCCCCATATATATATATATATATATATATATATATATAATATATATACAGTATATATATATATATATATATATATATATATGCATTTATCATATTTCTATAATCCTTGTTTTTATTAATTAATTGTAATATTGTTTCTTAAAACAAGTGTCCTTTAGTTACTTTGATAAAAGTCAAAGGCCAGAGAATAAAATAAAGCTTTGCTAAAGTATATGAATAAATAAAGTATTGCCAAAGGAAAAACTATTAATGAATTAACCAACTTAAAATTCTCTTAATTCCTGCACTAAAAATATTTTCAAATCCTTCAACAGTAAAATATTTTAATTTTCAGAATCTCCTACACCAAAACATGGTCAACAGTTTGATTGGTGTACTTACAAAGGGACATGTGGCTGGTTTTTGCACCTTTATAACAACTAGTTGTGGTTACTTACTATATATTTTTTAAATACAGTTATTACCGTATTTTAGAGGGGAAGGTTAGAATTTCGCTTTTTACAGTGGTGGTCGAGTGTTTGAGTGCGGCTGCGCCTCAATCAAATACCAAGCTTGTTTATAGTTTATAAAATTAGTGGCTGCAACAAGCCTACCATGAAACTCCTGTCTTCCTTATCGTAACTCTCTGAACATATTTTCATTTAATGTACTGTAAATAAGGTTAACTTTAAAATTAAATGTAAGGAGATTCAAGAAAATCAGGTGAACCAGAAATCATAATCTGTGAGTGTATGCACGGCCCTTGGGGTTTCTCCCCAGAGTTATGTATATTGGATTAACTGGTGACTCCAGATTGACCTGGCATGATGGGGAGAGTGGCACACCATCCCGAGTTGGTTTCTCCCCTTTCATTAAGGTTTAGTATCCTTGTATTAGAATATTCAACTTTAGAAAATGAATGTTTTTTAATATTTCATATAATTTCCACAGAATGGCACACCTTTTCATTCTCTAACTGTCTCCCGTCTCTGTTTTTCTGCTTCCCTTTATTTTATCAAATTGGCACCTGTAGTCCTTTGCTTCACTGGCTGTTTTTGCTGCTCTTCCTTTAAAACCTTGGGGCAGAATATTCTCTTGTCCATTGCTTTCTGGAGCTGGGTTTTATTCAGCTCAGTCTCATGAAGCAAATCATCCTGGGAGAGAAGAATGGTATATTGACTTGTCTTGAAAATAGCAACATTCACTTATTTCAGATTTCCACTTAATATTATAATTATTTAAATTACTGTATGCTTAATCAATAATGAGTTTTTATTTTATATTTGGCCTCTTTTGAGCTTTTCAACTCTATTTCCCAGTCTATAAAATGCACCAAATAATCACAACTAAAAGGTATTGGACAAACGTCTGGCACAGGTGGTCAAGCAAGTTTCTTTATATTGTGACTGCTATAAGTAAGGACATTTTATTTATAGAGCACTTTTGAACAATGTCACAAAGTTCTTTATAAACATTCATCACAGGCACACAAAAATGAGCTAATATATACACATAAAACACAAGCCTGAACAAATTAAGACTAGGAAGAAATGCACAGACATTTGCAGTAAAACACAGGAATGTTATAAAAGTGAGCTTGAACAAATTAAAACCAGAAAAAATGCATAAGTTACACAGTAAAGTCACATAAAAAGTAAGCCTGAATAAATGGATTTTAAGCTTCCTTTAAAAACGTCCACGGAGTGCGCTGATCTCACATCTATAGGAACAGAGTCCCACAGTTTAGTGCCACAGCCTGAACACATAGTCTCCAGTAGTCTTATGTCTGGTTTACGGACAGTTAAAACCCTGGTCAGAAGAGCTCAGAACCACCATGTGATATAAGGCTGCAGTAACTCAGTAATACTGCTAGGTGTCTGACCATGTAGTAAGAACCAGGATTTTAAAACGAACTCTAAATTTTCTTGGGAAACCAGTGCAAAGATATCGTGGGTGTGACATCAGATCTTTTAGATGATCTAGCTGCCACTGGTATCACTCCTAAGCTCAATGACCCAAACTGAAAAGTCCCAAACCAACAGCATGGCATAAACTCGTATAAATGCAGGAGACTAAACAGGGTCAGGATACTGCAGAAGAGAATGTCAGGTCTTCTCAGCATTGATAATTTCTTCCAGTTGTGAATTTCTAAAAATATTTCAAACAAACATGGTATATATTTTTATTCCCATCCTTTTTAACTTTAAAATGTTTTTTCTGAAAAACTTAGTGCCAAAAGGGTTCTAACATTTCAGGATTGTTTTCTTGTTTTTTTTTTGGTTTTTTTTAAGAGTGCCGTAATTGATGTACTCAGTTGATCTGTTCACGAGTTGAAGGTGCTACAAACACACAGCAACGAATGTCTAAAATGGGGATGTCTATGTCAAATTTAAAGTCACAATGTTGACTCCATTGCAGTACTTTCTTACATGCCATGTAAAGACAAAATCAAACAATTTCAGGAAGTCTAATAATGTTGTCATTAAAACCAAACTGTTATAAGTCATTGAGAATCTAAAACTATATAAACCAAGCTTACTGCAAATTATTAAGGAATACATAAAAATATAGGCCATCTATAAACTGAATTCTTAAATCTTATCTTTGAACTTTACAGAGAAAAGAGGCAGCTCAGATAGAGCAGTAGTTCTTAAGTTCTGTCCTGAGGGCCCACTGTGGCTGCAGGTTTTAGTTTTGGCCAGTTTAAGTCATCTTGTTTTTTACTGATTTAATTCATTCAAATACTACTCTTTTTTTTTCTTCTTTTCGATCTGCATTCCAAAAGCAGACGGTCACGATTTGGCATTTGTCTTTAATTTTTATAGTTGCACCCTGACTTCTAAAATATTTGACATATCATGTTGTTGTTTTAAAGGTAAAGACTTTGTTACAGGTGGCACGGTGGTAGAGCTGCTGCCTGCAGTTAGAGATCTGGTTTCGCTTCCGGGTCCTCCTGTATGGATTTTGCATGTTCTCCCGTGTCTGCGTGGTTTCCCCCGGGGTGCTCGGTTTCCTCTCACAGCCCAGAGACATGCAGGTTAGGTGGATTGGTGATTCTGAATTGTCCCTAGTGTGCATGGTGTGTAGGGGTGGGTGTGTGTGTCCTCGTGGGTTGACTGGTTCCTGCCTTGCCCCTGTATTGGCTGGGATTGGCTCCAGCAGACCCCGTGACCCTGTGTTCGGATTCAATGGGTTGGAAATGGATGGATGGATGGATGGACTTTGTTACATCCTAACTATCATCTGTTGCCACTGATTTTGGACTGTGTAATGGACTTGATTGTTAGTGTTTATTGTAAGATGTTTATTGTGTTTGGTGCTATCGAGGGTTTAAATTTTTGGATAGCCAATTGGTTGCTGGGGGAAAGGATTGTGGTTTCATTTTATTGTTTAGATATATTTTACTGTCTATTTTTGTTTAATATATTCAGTTTGATTATTAGTTAAGCCCTTTGTTTCCATGTCTCTGTATTTGAGTGGTATAAGTCAAGTCAAGTGTTTCTGGAGCCCCCCACTGAAAAAATAAATAAATCACCGTCCTTGCAGTGATGTGAATCTTAAGCGGCTTTCGTCCTGATCAACATAAATGAGTTAATATTCAAATGATGTCGGTCATCTAAAACATTGAACACCTTCTGTCTGAAATTAACAGTGGAGAACAAGCCAACATTCTACCCATGGCTACAACGCTTTTTATTTATAACTCATTTGGTAGGGGAAGCACAGATTATCACGCAAATAAATACAACGGGACCCTGCATGATATGGAATGTTTTATATGAGGTTCTGCATATTTTCAAATCTTATAGTTGCTCTAGATAAATTACTTTTAAGGGGGAAAAAATTCATAATTATTTTGTACTCACAATTGTTTGCTGCTTTGTTT
Organism: Polypterus senegalus; assembly: GCF_016835505.1. Lineage (NCBI taxonomy): Eukaryota > Metazoa > Chordata > Cladistia > Polypteriformes > Polypteridae > Polypterus > Polypterus senegalus. The sequence continues at coordinate 5,142 of NW_024383532.1, forward strand.
TATTTTCTTCTATTAGTTTGCTCAGCTCACTTTTGTCCACCATATGGCTCATTTTGTTTTGTACATTTCATTTTCCTTTCAGACGATGAATTTCTTCCATCTCCAGTCCCTGCTTGAAAGGCACATTTGTCATATTACTAAAATGTCTGATATCATTGATAAAGTAATTCTGAAACTCATTTAAGCTAAAGACAGCTATTAAGAAACAGCATTAAAATAACTGAGTGTTAATATCATATGTCCTAACATGCAGAAGCAATTTCACATCCAGTACATAAAGATAAGAATTTTATGATAAAGTAAACCCAACAGAAATAAGAGTGCTGTATGTTAGTAAGTAAAACCTCAGAGGTATCCATGAATAAAAGAAGAACAGTTTTTTAAATGTAGTCTCCAGTTGTGCATACGATAGAGCGACCTAATACTAGCCCAGTGATTCTCAGTCTTTCTATGCCCCTCACCTTAAGGAAATGTTTGATTTAAGTTTGCAACCCTAAAAAAGTAACATCACATTTGAAGAAGTCAGATTTCTAATTTTGAACCATGTACAGTACTGTGGGTGAAAATTGAACTAACAAAATAAGCTGTTAACTCAGTACACAAAATTTAAATAGAAGTTCTCAAAAATCTTGTAAATGTGTCCACGTGAAGTTTAGGGCACTTGATCCGTGAAGCATCAACCACCGTGACAAAATGACACACGGTCCATGATTGAGGATTTGGGGGATTGAGACCCCGTGAGGCAGCAGGTGTCGTGTGCTAATAATGAAACACCGTTGACGAGCGTTGTCTCTCGATAAAACCTCCATGCAGCTGAAAAACAGATGTGCTGCAGAGATAAAATTGCTGCGCTACTGCCAGGACCACCAGCAGGAGAGTGTAAGCAGCAGGTGTTGCATCTAATTTAGTCCCCCATGTCACCCCCTGGCGAAATACTAGACCTTGCACTTTTCTACAGATCATTGCAAGGTCCAAATTCCTTTCTCCTAACAAAAAGGTACTCTCCTTTACAAACACTTCACCCACAACAAGGAGCCTGTGAGAACATGCATTTCTGGGCTCATTGACAGGTGACATATCATGCAGTGCTTCTTTCCTTTCATACCGTAGAACAGGAGCACTAACAAATGCATGACCTACAAATGACAGCACACTGCAAGACAGTGATAAAGTTGGACAACGCATCCTACTCAATTTTGGTGAATTGCAACGAGCCTTCCTCTTTGTTGCATCCTCTAAAATGCCATCTTGTTCCCCGAAGGACAAGAACCCTGTACTAGGCTAAGAGGTTCTGAAAATGTACAGATGGAGAAATACCATGTGCTGGTTAACCTGCTTGCAGGTAATGGAACATTAGAACAATCTACAGTAATCCTCGCTATATCGGCCGACTTTCAGCGCTTCACTCCATCGAGTTTTTAAAAATGTAAGCATATCTAAATATATATCACGGATTTTTCGCTGGTTCGTGGATTTCTGAGGACAATGTGTCTTAATTTATGGTACATGCTTCCTCAGTTTGTTTGCTCGGTTGATTTCATACAAGGGATGCTATTGGCGGATGGCTGAGAAGCTACCAATCAGAGCACGTATTACATATTAAATAAAACTCCTCAATGATATCGATATAGCTTCCACGCGTTCTCGACACTTAAAAGCTCTAACAGCCCGTATTGATTTTCATTGTTTGCTTTTCTCTGTCTCTCACTCTCTGAGAAATACAGGCAGATACTTATCCATCATGCAATACCATCAGGAGGCGTATGATTGGCCCCATTAACTGTTTCTGACGGAGGGGGTGTAAGCAGAAGGGCTGTTTGCACAGTGGCTGTTTGCTTAGAAGATACGGAACGTGCCTGTAAAAAAAAATGCTGAAGGGTACCTTCACATTGATCCTTCATTGCGCCGCTTTATCACGGTGCTCATACTTAAAAACGCAACAGCCCTATTGATTTTTGATTGTTTACTTTTCTCTCTCTCTGACATTCTCTGCTCCTGACGACACTCGTTTGAAGAGAAGATATGTTTGCATTCTTTAATTGTGAGAAAGAACTGTCATCTCTGTCTTGTCATGGGCACAGTTTAAACTTTTGACTAAAGGGGTTACTTCATGTCTAGAGGGCTCTAATAATGTTAAAAAAAGTATTTAGAAGGTCAAACAGGTTTTCAATGCTCTAACTACGAAAATATTAGATTTATAAATAAAGAATCCTACTTCTTGGAAATCCATTTATCTGTCTGGAGCGTATCAACTGCTATAAATGAGGGTTTACTGTATAACTGTGCGGAGAATATTTATAAACAGTGTGGGAGAGTTTCTAAAAGCTTAAAATATATAAAATAACCATACAAACATATGGTCTCTTCAGATTTTCACCTATCGCGGGGTCTGAAGCAACCCCGCGATCGAGGAGGATTACTGTAGATGAGAACAGGCCATTCAGCTCATTATAAACCCCCCGCCATTCCTATCCCAACTTTTCTAAAAAAAAATTAAGTTTAAACCCAAAGACCTCCCCCGAATTTCATTTCCAGGGTTTTAATAATAGTTTGCCCAAGGGAATTTCGTTTTTTAAAGTTGACATTTTCCTTTTAATTTCTTTGTTTAAACCAATTTTCCTCGTTTTTTAAACTTCCCTGCAGCCCTTTTAAATTACGTTTCCAGGGGTTTTCATCAGCCTTTCGATCAACCAAAAAAGGCCGGGGCCCCTAAATTTTAAAAATTTTTTTTAATTTTTTATTTTTTTTCCAGCCCAGCCAAGGGCCTTTTCTTTTTTGTAGATAAATTAGGGATAAAAACCACAACCCGTTATAAAATTTTCAGGTTTGGCCTTTTTTGGTTGGGGTAAAAGTTTTTTAAAACTGTCGGGGGAAAAACGAAAGGAACAGGTTTAAAAAGGAAAAAATTCTTTTTCCTTGAATTGAGGAAAAAAAGATTATTCAAACTTGCCCAAAAGGCAGAAAACCCACAAGGGCTTTTTAAGAAGTGGTCAACGTGGCATCAAGCGGCCCACCCGTTCTAAGGAACCCCCGGGGGTTTTAAAATAAGCAGGTCAAAGTTTTTTCCCAGTAAGGGGGCATTCTCTAAGGAAAAGTACAAAAAAAGTTTTAATGCAAAGACCAACTTTCCCTCTGTTTTTTAAGTTTGTTTTCCCAGCAATTTTTTAAAATGTGCGCAAAGTTCAATTCAGTTTGATCCCCAAAAAAAACCAGACATTAAAATTTGAAAAACACCTGAAATAAAATTTGGTAATTTATTAACGGGGCCCAAGCAAATGCCCGTTTATGCTAGATCGGAGGAAAAACACTACCAACCTTTGCTTAATATATTTTGAAAGGGTCTTCCCTCGTCAACGGGTCCATTGGAACTGAAAGAAAGGTTTCGAAACAAATTTTTATTGCTGACTGCAGGACAAACCAACCCCACCATTCAAAGGCTTTCTGCAAAAGCACAATTTTAGTTGTAAATGTGGCCCATTGGGAAAGGGTCAAGAAACAAAGCCTTCACAAGCAGGTAACAGCTTGAAGTAGGGAAGTACTCTAGAAAAGGGAAGGAAATAAGTTTATGGCTGGTCCTTTTAATTTCCAAATTTGGCACGAACCCTATTTCAAAAGTGAAGTCTGAAGATGTCCGAAAGGGAAAGGGGTGATTAGCAGAGAACTCTAGCAATTTGGGGAATTTCCACATAAGTGCAATAAAGCAGCATAGTCAAAATACATTAGGGAAAGACAATTTGTCTAATAACTAATTTGGTGCATTAGGATACAACCCTCAAGATTCCAACTAACAAAGCCAAAGTTAATTCCATTGATAAGCAACCAAGCTGGTATTTAATTTACCTGACAGAAATGATTTTTGGCTTAATTTTCAACTAAAGAAAAAACTAATTTAAAATTATGAAATTTCCTTAAACAAGGGCCCTAAAAATTTTATCAACTTAATTTTAAAGCAAAAAATTAGAAACATAATCCATGCACTGAAGAAACTAACATTTTAAAACGGGGGTTATACGGCATTTCTATTATAGAAGTGGGACTATAATTATTCGTAAAGTAAACAAGCCAAAAGACAAGCACTTGAAATACTGCTTTCCCAGTCACAGAGCCAATAGAATGGGAGAAGTTTAATATCTTGCCTTTTAATGTCAAAAAAACAAACGATGCTTAAAATTTTCAGACATGTATTAAAGGGCACAAACAGCTTATATACAACTGCCCTGAATATCTGTTCTTGTTTATCGCATTGTCAAATTTTACAGAGGTTCATTAATCCCTAAAAAGAAAGATTTCCAAGCATGAACTGCCACTGCATTGGCAAGCCCTGAATTTTGTTGTTTAATTTAAAAGGGTCTTGTAAACTATTGATGGTCATTAATCTCTGATTAAACTGTTTCTGATTCGTTTATCTGGCACAGTTTAAAATTTGTTTTTCCAGCAGCACTGGCTCATATCCACCCTGGGACGCCTGTTCTCTCTAATGTTGCAAGTTAGACATGCGGATGGAACTGACTTGATGCTTAACTAATTCCAGTTTGTGCACTGAGTCATTTTTAATTTTAAGGGTTCCCGGCGCCGGTTTCTCTCCTGTCCAAAGCATCAGGTAGGGATTGGAAATTTCTAAATTTCCCTTTAGTTTGTTGTGTGGCTTGGTATGGTGTTGCGGTCTCCCCCCTGTCAGGTTTTTTTCCTGCCTTGTGCCCTGTGTTGGTTGTTGAGTAGCCCCTGACCTTAGTTTAGATAGCGGGTTTTTAATTGGATGGAAGATTTTTAAATTTATGCACTAGAATTTATGCCCCATGTAAATAGAAAGAAATGATACTTTTTTAAAATCCAAGAAATTCAATAATCCCCACATCTGTAAAAAAAACAAAAACATTATTAATTTAAATTAAAATGGTGAAAACAAAAAAAACTTTGTAAGGTAGACCCTCCCCAGTCGGGGTGGGGGAGATTGGGGACGGAATGACAAAAGTTGTCACTGAAGTTTCACTTCATGGGTCACAGGCAAAGCAACTCATCCGTACAATTTCTTTCATGCCCAATGTTACAGGGCCCTTATAATGCAGCTTTGTAATCTGCTAACACCAGTCATTTTTTTGCTTAATCAGTGATAATAAAAGGTTACAGTCATGGTAAAACGGGACCGGCAATTGATGATGTTAATGAAAACCATGAAAACGTTCCCTTTTTTGAATATTCTGCTTCTGAAAACTGGGTAAACTCAGGGTCAAGGCAGCATTAAAAAAAATATAGATCCTCATCTACAGAATGAATGTTTATAAAGAAGAAATGAAGTCATTTCACAAAATTTAAATAAAAAGCGATGATTACCTGTGGTTTTTGCTTGTGCTTATATATCTGGCAGCTCTCAGCATTAGCATGGTAAACTGGAAATTAGTGAAGTAAAATTTAGCTATGAGAAGTGATGTGACCATAACTACACATATGAGTTTATATCCTCTAGGAGATAAAGCCTGAATAAATAAGACTTTGTCATGCATGCATGCTTGGGAATCCCCAGTGTCCAGTATTTTCGAAAATCATCGTTCTCCATTTAGAATGAATACTTAAGGGTCCTATACTCTAAAACAGTCCAGAAAATTTGGGATATTGGTTAAAAATGAGATCTGTCAGCATTAAAAACAAATTTGAATATTGCAAAATACGACATCCCAGTGAAGGTCTTGGGCAAACTCTTGAAAAAAGCTATTTTAATTCAACATAGATAGTCTAACTCAGTCATCACACGGTGACAGCAGATAACTGACAAGGTCGATTTCAATAATAACATCACTTTACCAAGGGCGATAAGGGTCCCATATGGAAGAAATTCGAAGTCTGGAAAGAAAGCCTTTTTTAACAAAAGGTCTAGGCTAGCAGAGAAGTAGTAAGCACGATAATCAATACAGTAGAAAAGTGACTTAGAAAAAAAAATAGGAGAATGTTTTCTGATAAGAAAGTTGAGACCCCACAGTTGGCTCAAACCCCGGTAGAAAGCAATTGGGGTGACGTTCCTGTGTCCAAACAATGTGCTGCAGAGGAGTGGTATGAAGGTTGTCCATCAACAACAAATTTATTTATATAGCATTTCATAAAAAGTAGCCAAAGTGCTTTACAAAATGAAGAAAAATAAGAAATAAATAAGACAACATTATTAAATGAAAAGAGTAATCCGATGCAGGCTGAACAGAAAATAAAAAATTCCAGCTTGGAGAAAAATAAAATCAAGAAAATCCCATGACAAAAAGCCATTTAGCACAAGGCCGGTGACAAAGGTGAAGACTATGTGGTACCCACAGTAACTAAGGTGGTGACAGTGTTCTTCTATGGGCTTGTTGAGTGCTGCAAGATCAGGAATTGCAGTTCATTGACACATCACCACTTCACAGATGTACCAAATACTGAATGAGGAGCTCACCTCTCTGTGTCCTGGATCAAATGAACAATGCCCCAAAATACATCCAAGGCCATTGTGCATTTCGAGAAGACCAAGGTAAAGTGGCTTGGGCAAATTTGTGGTATGAAATTTAATGTCAGCAAATTTTAACATATTAACATAGGAAAAAAAATTAGGTTTGAATGCAGGTCGGGAAGCCTAAATTTTTTAGAAGAAGTCATAGGGGACTCGACACAGTAACTGACAAGACATGTTCCAATGTCATTAAAAAGGGCAAAGGGAAGTCAGGTTATATAGCATGACGGAGTACAAGTCAAGGAGGTTCTGTCGTCTTTATACACACCAATGAGGCCTTATCTGAGTTCTGTGTGCCCCCCTTGGCCTCCAGGCTACAAATGGGACACACATTGCTAGAAAAGCCCAGAGAAGAGGACTAGCTGATTCAGGCCCACAGGGGTTAATTACGAGAAGATTAAGAATTGACCCTTTTTCAGATTAAGCAAAAGAGACTTAGAGGAGACATGATTGAAGTATTAAAATTATGCAGGGAATTAGTCCAGTGGATCGAGAGGGTGATTTTAAAAATGAGTTCATCAAGAACACGAGGACACATTTATAAACATGTGCAAAATTTTATAAACATTAGGATGTTTTTCTTTACAGAAAACCCATAGACATTTTGAATTGTTATAAAGCTACAGTAGTGGGGTAGACGTAGGACTAGGGATCTTCAAACCTGATTTGATGTCTTTTTGGGAAGAATTAAGCAAGGGTCTGGCAGCTTTGTTGGACTGAATGGCCTCTTCGCCTTGATTTTACTTTCTAATGTTCTGCAAAGACTTTGTGAGGTTACATGAGGCAGAAGGCACTATAGAGACTACAGACTGATTCACTAGGTCAGCAAGAAGCCAACGGGAGAGATATTTAACTTTTGGTTAAATATCACTTTGTTAGATCCAAGTAATTTGACTTGCTCAGCCCATGTATTTTAGTATAAAAACAGCTTTCACTCTACCCCTTTCATTGTTTTTTTAAAACCAAGAGTAGTAAAAGCAGTTCAACCTGGAAGAAATGAAGGAAAGTAACAGCTTATAAGAAAACACTCAAATTAGCATTGTTCTAGTCCCACAATGAAGAAAAGTTACTGTACTTAAAACATATTTTGAGCTCGGGACGGAGTATAATTCATTTCACACGTTTCATCAAGTCAAAAACTTTTGAAATTTACTGAATTAAAATGGACGACCAACAAAACAGCAAATCAAATTTAAAATAATCAATAAGCAAAATTAAACATTTACATCAGTAACTAGAATTGATATTTACAGAAATATCTGAAACCTCCACATTGAAGAAAACCCCGAGTTCACCCAGCAGCACTGGACGAAGTTGACACAACAGAACATTTCAAAGAATTTTTAAAATTTTATCCATTTTTTGAGCCTACAATCTCCAATGATTGCTGTGGGGGACAGAAAATTTCTTACAGGTTACAAGACACAATGGAATGAATGATTTAGGCATCCTCATTCTTGTGAACCAATGTTTGCTATGAACTGAAGTCATCCATCCACCATTGCCAAACCCCGCTGAATCCAACACAGGGTCACGGGTCTGCGGGAGCCAACCCCACAACACAGGGCAGAGGAACCAATCCCGGCCGGGTGCCAACCCACCGAGGACACCACAAACACACCCACACCAAGCACACTAGGCCCAATTTAGAATGCCAATCCACCCAACCTGGATGTCTTTGGACTGTGGGAGGAAACCTGGGGCCCCCAGAGGAACCCACACAGACAGGAGAACATGCAACCCAGAGGAGCCCCTGGGAAGCAACTGGTTCTAATCAAGTAGGGCACAGCGTTTACCCCCGCGCCACCGGCGCCTGAAGTCGAGGGTCAACCACACCAGCACAAAAAACCCTTGATCCCTCGTATGACCTACCACCCAAGCACTGGACAGCCAAATGAAACCAAAGTAACAGTAAGGTTCTGTTCATTATATAGAATAAGGGGTTCACTCTTCACATATGAAATCTAAGAGGATTTCAACATGCTGTAGTTTCAACCCGATTTTCAATTTCCCCTGGTGTGTTAAAACAGTACCTCCCCTGCTGGTTGCTATCACCGCTTCTCTTGCACCTCCTCAGCTCAGCCCTAAATTATAATCTTATCTGGAGAGAATCCTTATCTCGCTCAGCTGAAGTAAGTACTTATCATATTCTTCCCGGATTTTCTTTTTGAATCTGCATTCATCATGGATCTCTCTGATGAAACCCTTTGGGACAACTGTTTTTCCCTACAGGCTCCAGTGTCCCCAAGGCAGTGGGGGGAGACTGTAAATTGCTTGTCCTTCCATGCTTTTTTTTTTCCAACATGGAGGACTCTGAAGTAAACCTTTTTGTTTCTAAAGGGGCAAAAATTCTTCTTGAATCTTTTTCTTTTTCGAGATTATTGTTTCAATTGACACTGAAGAAGGACTTGGGCAGAAATGAATTGGAGGAAGCAAGTCTGACTAAAGGGAACCACACTCAACACTTTGCTTTAAAACACTGCCAAACAGTTAGCTGAAAAGCACTAACTGAATTAATGAATAAATTAAAAATTTTAAATTTTATTTAATTTTCTTAAACAGATTAAACATTTATTTAAAATATTTTTATATTTATAAACATATAAACAATTTGAATATTTTTGATTTTATTGCACTAATAGATATTTTAACAAATTAGATTTGGTTTTGTGGACTTGAAAAGGCTTGCCCGGCCCCTCGTGGAATCCTGTGGGGTGCTCCGGGAGTATGGGACGGACCCTGATAAGACTGTTGGTTCTGTCAACCAAACTTGTCCATTGCGCAGTAAGTCAACCGTTCCAGTGAGGTTGACTCCCAGGTTGCCTTGTCACGATTCTTTCATAACTTTTATGACAGAATTTCGGTGCACAGGCGTTGAGGGTTCCGTTGTTGAACTCGGGGTTAGTCACTGCTTTTTGCAGATTATGTTGTCCTGTTGTTTATCAGGCCGTGTTCACTCTTTCGGACATCGCGCTGAGTGGGGAAGCGCGGGATGGGAATGCCCCTCCAAACCGAGGCATGGTCCTCACCCGGGAAAGGGTGGAGTGCCCTCTCAGTTTGGGAGTGAGATCCTGCCCGTGGAGGAGTTCGTATCTGTGAGTCTTGTTCATGAGTGGGGGAAGAATGGATCGGAGATCGCAGGCGGATCGGTGAGCGCCTGCAGTGATGCGGGCTTGATCGTCAGTCATGGTGAAAAGAGCGGGGCCGAAGGCAGCCCCAAATTTTACTGGCGAGTACGCTCCTACCTCACCTAGGGTCAGAGCTATGGTGAGAGGGGAAAGAATGATGTGGATAAAGCAGCTAAAAGGTTTTTCCTCCGCAGGTGTCTGGCCTTCCTAAGATGATGAAAAGCCATCCGGGAGGGACTCAAGTGAGCTGCTGCTCCTCCCACCCGAGGGTCGATGGGGTGGCTCGGGCATCTAATCGGGATGCCCCCCGACCCTCCCTGGCGAGGTTTTCCCAGGGCAGCCAACCAGGAGGTGGCTCCCGGAAGACCCAGAACATGCTGGAAGGACTATGGTCCCGGCTGGCTGGGTCCTCGGATTCCCCCGAAGAGCGAAGAAGTGGCGAGGAGGGAAGTCGGGCCCCCTGCTCAAACTGCGCCCCGGACCGGCCGAGATAAGCGAAGGGATGGATGGATGGATGGTGGATAGTTAGATAAACTTTATTGATCCCTGGAAATTCAGAATGCATACAGCAGGGGAAAATAGAAACAAGGAGACAGACTTGAGGACAAATAATCAAAAAACAAATATTACAGCCAATTAACAATCAACCAACCCATAAAAATCAAATTTGCAGATATTTAAAAAGAACAGTGTCCTCTTGTTTTGCCTTCAAGCAATAAAGTTATGCTGTTAATTGCTACACAAATGCAGACTTGATTGACTTTCTGTAAAGTTCAATTTATGTTTCAACAAAACAGAACATAAATCAAGTTTGGTTTTCTCCTTTTTTTCCCAAAAGTGCAAGTCGTGGTTTAAAAGTACTGTATTCAGACTATTACTGCTTAACAAAAGACCTGCAAAGACTTGGTAGTCATAGTCATTTTTACAGTAAATTGCATTTTAAATTTTTCTACACTAATTTAATAAAATATTAACTCCAATATTCCTGGATTTGTATTTCTCGGGATTTCCACCCAAAGTCCACAGTTTTTGGAGATTCAGTCAACTGAAACACCGAGCATCAGAACAGAGAATTCTAAATCGTGGGATCAGGGTTTCTTCCTGACCACAAGTGTTTCATAACTCCAGTAATTGCCCCTTTTCCTTAAGCAAAATAACGTCGTAATCACCCCCCACCATGATTATGATTCAGACACTTCTTCAGTGAAGTATTCATGGAAATTTTTTCCAAATGACAATCCCCAATTGAAATCACCATTCAAATTTGGGATGACTGGAAAGAATGTGTCAGAGCCATTTTGATTCCATCCATCCATTTTCCAACCGTGAATCCAACACAGGGTCTTGGGGTCTGCTAGCCAATCCCAGCCAACACAGGGCGCAAGGGCAGGACCAATCCTGGGCGGCGCCAACCCACGAGCATTTTTATTGAATAAAAGTTGGAACACCACATAAAAGGTCAGCTAAAAAGGGGGAAAATATATAACCCATATGGAATTTAAATTTTCTCAAATCCATCCAAACAATCAAACTGGCTCACCACACACACCCAAAGAAAACACAGTAGCAAAATAAAACCAACAAAGGACATACAAGAGAGGAGTAGGAGAAATAAATCAGCAAGAAAAGCATAAAACATGCTGCTAAATGAACCTGGGTGGTAATAATGATGTAAATAGCCCAAAGATTTCATTTTCATTTTCAGGATAGAAGTGAGTCACTTAACGGGTTTCCCAAGGACACCCATTAATTCCAATGAATTAAATAAGAAAAAATTTGGTTAAAATGAGACATCTTGCAATGAGAGATGGGCGCAACCAGATTCCATAATGAGGAGTGATTCAGGTAATGAGAAGGGTGGTAACCCTGACCCAGACAGGGTTCAGGGTGATGGGCCAATGGTTCAACTTGTGTTCAGAGATGGAAGTGACAGAGACCAATTGAACTAAAAAGAGAGCAGGAGGAATTGCTTCATCTGAAAAAGTGCTGAGGGGAAGGAGTGGAGTGCTTCGAAGTTACTGTCTTCAAGAAAGTAGAACAAAGCTCTCTGTATTGGTTGTTTTTATGCTGCCCTCTGTGGCCATAACAGTGGGGGTGTTCACTTAGGGAACTTGAAGGTTGGGTAGCAGCATGATTGTTTTTAAAAGTAAATGCCTAAATAAGTATGTAATGGACTTGTATGTGGGATATAATATATTCAGGGTGGTCCAGATCTAATTATGCAGATCCAGATCGTCTGGATGACTTTGATTTATGTGGGGAAGATTCCAATTCAAGGGCCCAAAACGATTCTTCTTGTCGTCAATTCTACACACTTCTCAATAAACTTAATAAGTTATAGCGAATGAAAATTGATAATTGGGTCTGGACCACCCTATATAATATTAAAATTTTAAAAATCTCTTCTCAGATGTAATTTTGTCACCTTGTAGACCACCTGACTCAGATGGAGTGTATGGACAGATTTTGAAAACCATAGCTTAGGTCATTCAGATTCTAGAATAAGCACGTGTTATTTTTCACTGAATAGCATAAATGTACCGTGTCAATATTACAAGAACCATGCAGACTAAAAGTGTTACTGCATCTATGACGCCACCAAGAAAATGTGTCTTATGTGCAGCGTTGACAATTTCACTGGTTTGCTTTGATGCATTTTCATGTGCTAAAGTTTTCAGTCAGCAGATATAAACATTTTACAAGCCCAACATTTGTTTTGCTTAGGCCCATTTTTTTGGTGAAGGTTGGGAAAGCAAAAAAGCTGCTTCAGATGTTAACTTAAGATGGTAGTGGGGTGGTGGGTGGTTAGTTAAAAAGAGCGGCCAATCCATTATGCAACATCTCAGTAGCATCATTTATCAAGTTAAAGGAGTGTGCCCGGACACCCCAGTCACAGAAGTATGATAATAACGTCTGTGGTATGTAGACAAAAGGGCACTTGTCTCCAGACACTGACGGGACATCCCTTTCCACTTGATTGGCAGTGGGCACCACTTTTGAAAGAAAGGGGTCACACCTGACACCAGGGTGTGTGCCTCTTATAGTCCAAGCATATGCAAAAGGGGTTCAGTTTGTGCCATCGAGAGGTGCACAATCTGGGCACTGTTGGGACTACCCCAAGTGCACAGGTCATCAAACTCTGGGAAATCCCCACTACTCACTATTTAGAAGGAGGCGACATTCATTAACCCACCTAGGGCTCCAAATGGGCTTTCACCAGCCCCGAGTTGAAATTAAAACTTTTACATATGTGAGGTGGCTCATGCCCAGTCTAAATGGAATGAAAATGTTCACTGATTTAGTCCAAAAATATTGTTAGTTGGCTTGGTAATGATTGGGAACCTTTTTTTTTTGTATCATTCATTACAAATATTTTTTTTTTTGACATACTATAGCTATACGCGTGAAAATGAAACTGGTCAGATTAAATATTTAATAAGAAATATAATGCTGACAAAAAGTTAAAGGGTTTACCTTTTTATCACTTAAAACTGAAATCCCATCAGTGGCTGGCCTTGACTTGCTTTACCTTTTCATTCTGTTTAGGGGTGTTTGCCTGTATAAAGAAAAATAATACTGTAAAATGTTTTGATAGATAGATAGATGAGAGATAGATACTTTATTAATCCCAAGGGAAATCCATAATCCAGCAGCTTTACATGGTAATAAACATTTTTTTGCTGGACACAACAATTTCAAGAACAAAGTATCATTGTGTGCTAAGTGCCATCATGTATCTCTATTCTCATGTAAAATACATAAAGCACCTGGAGGCCTGCTTTTATATTTTACTCTATAAACAGCTAAACCATCTACTGTAATCCATAACACTTCCCCTCTTCTTGTTCTCTGATTTACTTTTTAAAGTGTTTCTAGAAAGGTAGCAAAGAAAAATGCAAATACCTACAATCCAAAACAGAGGTTTTGGCCGCTACCACAGATATAGTTTTAATCTTTTTCTGCCTGGGCCACCAGTATTTCACAATTTAAAACACAAAACATAATAAAATTAATCAGTTTTATTGACCAGGCAACAGATCACAACAGGAGACAAAGTGGTCATCAGGTTCAATGTGAAAGAATACATGAGAGGAAAAATTCCCCCATTAACAATCAGTCACAGCCGGGCCTAATTGATTATTGCAATACAGAAGGCCCACTTTCTTCATAAAATCTCACTTTCCCTGTTGAGGGTTTGCTTAGGTGTGACAGCTTGATTTCAATTGTAATGTTATTTATATTTGTATCCCCCTTTGTGGTGTTATGGGTCCACAGCCTCTCAGCAAAGACCTGTTTTTTAAATAAATAATCACCGCCCTCGTGGCTTACGAAGGGCCGTGGTTGGGGAAGCGGATCCTAGGCGATCTGCGGTGTGGGCGTTTCCCCCTAAGTGCACAGGTGAGAGACCGCCCACATCGGTGATTGTTCCTGAGAATGCTAATGTGCTGCAGCCACTATGTCCTCTCGGCATATATAGGGCGTGGGGTCGGATAGAAAGGATGGAAGAAAAAGGAAAGAGAAAAGAAGAGAAGAAACGGAGGTTGCAGGAGGAAGCAGGATGCGAGCAAGCGTTGTGCAGGAGGCGAGTGAGAGAGGCTCAGGGAGCTGAGCAGGCAGCCTGGGTGTTTGGCCACTTGGGAGAAGTAGTAGGGTTTTGGTCGGCTCCCAGAGTTTGCTTTGGAGGCGGGAGGACCGGGAAGGTGGGTGATTCTCCGCTTAAGGCCACGGAGGCAGCGGGAGTTGGGACTTGGGATGTTATGTCCCGCTGAGAGCCCTGGCGGGGAATTCCCAAGTCGCTGTCCGGGAAAGGGGCCGACCGAGCCAAGGATCGTGAGGCAATCGTGACAGCAGAAATATAAATTGAGAAGTTCAGCTGCATGTGAGGCGACTGACCTATTGAGAAGTCCCGGCGGAGAAGTAGGGGGGCCCCCGTAGGGAGAAACAGGATGCACCAGATTTTTAAAAAGGGCAGCTTCCAGCATGGTTTTTTAACCTCGTTTTTTTAAAAGGGGTTTTTCTATTGATTTTAACCTCCCGATTCACTTCTGCTTTTATTGTATTATTTATTTATTGAACTTTTGAACCACTGCACTTTAACTTTGAACATTGTTTTTTTTTATTGTTTTAAATAAAAACACATTGTACTATGTACCATCCCTTGCTTTGTTGTTTCCTCACTGTCTAGCTCATCGGTAGCATTACCCGGGGTAGGGGTTTAAGGCTCCAATAGCGGATGGGGGCAGGCAGCAAAACTCACATTGTCACACTCTTTTCGACAGAGTATAGTTACTAGGTACTTGCATAACTTTTTTAACTATAATGTGTTAAGAATAAAATGCTACATCTTTTAACATAACATACAGTACATTACTGCATAGTACAACTTTGTTTTCAGTTCTATTGACATAATCAAATTAGACAATATTATCTACATTAACTATAAATAATACAAGGCCATTTCACAATAGTGTTTTTTGATATGAAGTGAGCAATACTGGGCACCACAAGGAACTGTCTTGTCTCCTTTTGTCTTGATTCTGCACACCTCAGAGTAAAATATAAGATGGTCATGTCAATTTGCAAAAAATTTTCAGATGATTCTACACTTCTGCACAATACTGGATGTATTAATAAAGGGGCTGAGACAGAGTATAGGGGTCAGGTGGACAACTATTCTTGGTGCAAAAAGAATTGTTTGCATCTTAACATCAAAAACCAAGGAACCAGTTACTGCTTTCATTGCACCAAATAGTTTCTATGACTGGTCACTATTCTGTTACACTTCTACAAGTAAATTGGGGTCCACATCAATGACAGATTGGGCTGGTCTCATAGTAAGAGCAACAAGAAGAAGAGGAAGAGCTGGTTTTTTTTTTAAATTACTAGGGGTTCCGCCACCCCGTGTTTCGTTTACCCGGGTATACAATTTAAAGAGATTGTTATTTTCTTGGGAATTGTTACATATGCATTATTTTCACTTTTACTTTAAAACTTTTGTAAAAACAATATTTTTCCTTTATTTCCAGCCCGGGTGTGGTTACACCTCTTTTTCAAAGACGAGAACGCTGCTTTCTTGGAGGGGAGGCGCCCGAACCACACTAAGGAGATGTGTTGGATCATCTGCTGTCTTTTTTTGCTGCTGGCGAAGCTGCTTGTTCTGCTTATCGATGTCGTTGTGAGCACATGATGTGTTCTGGCAAAAGCAATCCAACAACTGCTAGGTTAGATGTCTGTGGACTTGTTTTAAATGATGGCTCCTGCCTTGTCTCGTGTGGCGTTGTAAAACAATACTTGTCCTTTATTTCCGCCCCAGGCGTGGTCAAAACCTTTTTCGGGCCGATAACACTACCACGCTGTGAAGGGGAGCCTGTTGATCATTTAAAGCCCGTACAGCGCTGTCCTTTTTTCCACTTTGTGTCTCTCTCTACGTTGTGAAGGGGGGTATGTGCTTTAGGGTGGCTGAATTTCACGAAAGGAGAAGTGGTCGGATCATCTGCTGTGAGCAGCATGTTTTTCTTTCGCTTGTCATTGTTTTAAGAGCTGGAGCAAGTTAAGGGGTCTTTCGGGGGTTTGGATATACAATTTTAAAAACTTTTGGTCTTTGGGAATTTTTAATTTCATTATTTGCACTTTTACAAAAACTTCATTAAACGATATTTGGAATTACCTTTTCTTCAAGATCGATTGAATTTTGATTCCGTGTTTGGGTTATATCGTGACAATGCACGTATAACTGCCCTTGAGTGAATATTGTTTGTTCTCTAATAAATAATCCGGCTGGGATTGTGTTAAGAAATGCTTTAGTTGCCTCACATTTTATGCATCCCACTGAATTAAAGCTGAAAGTCTACTTTAACCATCTGAGTTCTTTCATTTAAAATTCATTGTGGTAATGTAAGCCAAAATTAGAAAAATGTTGTCTCTGTCCAAATATTTATGGACCTAACTGTAGGTCTGCACTCTGCACACAGTCACCCTGATGATCACGGGGTCCATGGGGCCTGGTCCTCCTAAAATCCACCACCAGCTCTTGGGTTTTGCTGTGTTCAGTTGTAGGTGGTTTTGAGTCGCACCATTTAACAAAGTCCTTGGAGGTTCCTCCTGCCCCTTTAAAGCAGCCACGATAGCAGTGTCATAACTTTGCACATGGCAGGACTCCCATTTGAATTGGAAGTCCGATGTATACAGGCTGAACAGGACCGGGGAAAGACAGTCCCCTGCAATGCTCCTGTGTTTCTGAAAAATGACAGACCCTGCAGTTCCGAGGCAATACTGAGGTCGTCTGTCAAAAATAGTCCACGATCCATGCCACCAGGTGTGAGTCTACTCCCATCTCACTCAGCTTGTCCCTAGGAGCAGAGGTTGGATGGTGTTGGGCGCTAGAGAAGTCCAAAACATAATTTTACAGCACCACGCCCTGTCCAAGTGGGGGAGGGGTCGGTGTAGCAATAGATGGTGGATCTAACCCTCTGCTCCCACCTTCTCCTGGTATGGAACTGCAGAGGGAGGATAGTGGTGGACCTGTGGCCTCAGGTGGTGAAGCAGCAGCGCTCCATGCTCTTCATCACATGTGATGTCAGAGTGACAGGCCGGGAAATCATTCAACCCCATTAGGATGTGATACCTTTTGGGGCTGGGGCGATGCAAAGATGTTTTCCCCAAAACCTTGGGACTTCCCTGTTCCAGGCTCAGGCTGAATTTGCGCTGTAGAGGACTCCCAGCTCCAGTGCACAGGCCTCAGCAGTCGGGGGATACACCATCTGGACCCACTGCTTTGCTGGCCGATGTCTCCTCAGCCCGCTTACCTGGGCTGCTGTAATTGTGGGTGGGGATGTCTCTCTTGCTGGTATTAGCAGAAGGATGGATGGAGGATGCAGTACTCGAGGTGAGAGGGGTTAGGTGGTAAAAAACCCGTTTAAAGAAGTTGTTCATTGGTTTGCTCTCCCGCCTCTCTCAATGGTGGCACCCGCTAGCTGCCGCCAGTGATGATCTTCATCCCATCCCACACTTCCTTCATGCTGTTATCTGCAACTTTTTCTCCAGCTTTCTCCTGTACTGCCCTTCGCCCACTAATCTGGACTTGGAGTTCCTTTTTGCACGCTTGAGCTCATGCTGATCACCGCCTTTAAAAGCCCTTTTCTTCTGCTTCAAAAGGCCCTTGATGTCACTTTAACCGGCCTGTTGTTAGCATAGCAGCGCACTGTTTTTACTGGAACTACAATGTCCATACAGAGGTTGATGCTTTTCAGTAGGCAGTCAACAACCTCCTCAATGTTCTCACTATATGATCCTGCAGGATATCCCAGTCCGAGTTCCAAAACAGTCTCTCAGAGCCTGCTCTACCCCAGGGACCACTTCCCGAATGGCGTGTACAGTAGTTGTAGGTAGCCCTCACCTTGGTTTGTAGTGAAGCTGGAGCAGAACCAGGTTATGATCTGCTTTCCCAAGCGCAGGCAGCGGGTGGCGCTATATGCCTTTTAAAGTTTTAATAAAGTAGGTCAATAGTCCATTTCCCCAGGTGTTACAATCCACATACTGGGAGAAGGTAGGTAATGTTTTGTCCAGCCTCAAATGGTTAAAGTTTCCAGCGATTAGCACAAGCGCCTTGGGGTGCTGCGCTTGTAGTTCAGCAACAGCGGAATGGATGACGTCACCCCTATCTCCCCGCCGCCAGGAGGGGTGTAAAACAATAACAAAATGATTTTCCAAACTCTCTGGGGAGTAATAGGACGAGACATACGACCAACAGTTGCTTCCCTGCAGCAAGTGGAGATTTTGATGTTGATATGTCCCGAGTTACCAACTTGTATTCACATAGAAGCGAGTTTTCTCCTCCTTTCCGCTTCCGAGGTATTTTGCGTCTCTTCCCTTCTAACTGTTTTAAACCCGGGGAGCTCCACATTAGCATCTGGGATGGTAGTTTTATACGTTTCCAAAACCACAACAGACTGCATTCTCTGTAGGTCCTGACATTTTTCACCAGTGCAGCCAGTTCGTCAATCTTATTTGGTAGTGAGTTCACATTTCCCAGGATCCAGAAGGCACCGAGAGGTTTTTATCACCACCTTCTGCTAGCCTTTTAGCTTTTAGCTTAGTGCCGGCTCTGCTGCCCGATATGACCTTCTTACCTCATGGGTAAATAGGGAACCACACCGGCGCAGGGGCCCTTTTTTCTCAAACAAGTTGGCTACCTGAATAGATGAGTCTTGGGGTAAAATCCATGTCCCAAATAGTAAAGTAGTAAAATGTGTCCCGGGAACGAGTAAAATAAAAGAAAGTGGTAGGAGTAATCAGTGAAATAGAAAAATAGAGAAAAAGGTAGAAATATAAAGTCATACACGGAGCTGCTGGAAAGGCTGCCACCGCGGCGGCACCCGAGTCATTGTTTAAAGCTAAAGTTCTATCTATCTATCTATCTATATGTCGTTCAAACAAATGTGAGGAAAATAAAATCTGAAGGCTTAAAAGTTCATTATTACAGATAGGATCATAGCTTAAATCAAAGAAAAGTCACAGTTCAGATCACAATAGGCCAACTGGCCCAGTTTTTTTCTGGGTCATCTGCAATATCAGAGATGCATCCTGGACAGTGTAAATAGTTTTTGAATCCTTTCATCATTGAATCCAAAGCTTGCAATATCTCTAGGGGTCACTTCCAGTGGACAGGAGTAGTGGATTAAAAAATAACTGTGAAATCAAGAATGCATTTTAGGAGACTATGGTAACCTTGGACTTTCTATTCCATGCCCTTGATGTTAGATGAATCTCACTGTTAAACTGAGTAACACAATGGTTTTTTTCTCAGGGAAAATGAGCTGTGCAACTTTCAAGTGTTGTGTTAATGCCTGGATTTTTTTAAAAACACTCCTTTGTCTGATAGCTGCATTGGCAAAAACAATGACATGAAACTATTATTTTGTCAGACATAAAAACTCTGAACTAAGTGTCACTGTATTTCTGTCTTGCACCCTCTTTTTTTGCAGCTTTTTATGCATTACACCGGGCCCATATACCAAGAATGCCTTGGGGTTTGCCAAATTTGCAACCACAGTTACCGATTGTATCACTACAATATGTCAATTAAACAACTGAAAAACATTCGGATCAGATTTAGCAATCTTGAACTAACTATTTTCTTGATGGAGCCAACGGCTGGGCCCAAAATGTTAAAGGTATGGTGAGTCAGCAGTAGTCTTGATCCTTTTTTTCTTTTCCGTCCTGTCAGGTACGAAACACAAACATCAGACAGACAAGCTTTTTTCTTTTTCGTTTGTGAGGTTCAAACACCACATTCCTTATTCCTTGTTGCTGTGTTATATTTGTTGCACTTCGAGAAAGAGTATTCATTGGTTGCCAACTCTCATGACACAGAACCTGCCCCTAAAACTAAGGACAAAATTAAATCGGTTTGATTTTATTGGAGCAAATCAAAGACTAGTTGGAATGACTGGCTGGGCATATCACAAAAATGCCTGGCTCCACGGGGGCACACTGCCGACTGCCTCTAGCTCACCAAGATTATGTAAATGAAACCACAAAAAAAAAGACATGGAATGTGAATAGCCTTAGTCATGAACTAGGGGTTCCTTTTAAAAAATTCACAAAACTGTATCTAAAAGCACCATAAGTGTTCCCGTAAGGAAAAAGGTTTCATCAGCCTTCTGCTTGTAAACAAAAAGGGGAAGCATATATGAATTATTTATTTTTTAGACTACTGATTTAATTGTATTATTTGCCCTGTGAGTTCTGTATTTTTGTTTCTGCTGCTGAATGCACCTAAATTTTACCTTTGGGGTCAATAAAGTTAATCTAATTTTCCACATAGATGGTGACTGGACAGAAAAAGCCTGGGCCCTTGCACCACCATTTCACTCCTCTTGAAACTCAAATAAAAAAAAAGATTTAAAAAACAAATTACCCTACAGTATGTATAATGAATACTGTTCCAGCCTTTTGATACAAAATAACTGCATGGAATTACTTAATCTTGAGACTTTTACACCTTATAGAGTTATTTATGCTTTAAAGAATTAGATTGTTAATACACGGCATATCTAAAATGTAATCAAATGAATTTCTACCATGCCCTTATAACATAACAAAATACACACTTTTCCAAATGTTTGTTCTGTGTTTTGATGGTTTATATCAATCATCAATCTTAATTTTAAATAGCACCTCTTATAGACTAAACAATGCCGAGGTGCTTCATAAAAGACAAAAATACATTTCAAAAAAGCAAAACTCAAGATCTTTCAATAAAGAATGAAGTTACAAGAACCAAATTTAATGACCGTAAGTGGAGATGAACTAGCCAATTACATTCCAAAATGTCCACTGTACCTGCAGGAACAGGTTTACAGGCAGTCTTGACAGAGCGATTTTGGGACAGACATGGCCGGGCGCAAACTGAAAGCATACTGGTCTCGTGACACTGGAGATGTCTGAAGAGATGGTACAATTAGGAAGTCAAATAATTTCCTCCCAAGCCAAAAAAATAAAGCTTTTTTTTAGAAATTTTCAGCAGTGACTTCACAATGAGAAGCTGCAAAATGTTAATAATGATCCTTATAAATAAAAAAGAAAGAATGAACACACAGGTTAACACACATGACTGCACATGCACATAAACACAATTTTTCTCCTATCCACTCCTTTCCTGGACCTTCTTTATCTAGCACACTTCTAGGAAGCATCAGACCTCAACACTGAACCCCCTCCATTTGGATCTGGTGCTGACCAAGAGAATTGACTGATGGATCATGGAGATATTTAATCTCTAGGAGTTGTTTAAAGGATTCTGAACCTGTATGAATTGTTCAGATTATTTGAGCATGGTGTTTATTATGAAAGTTAATATGCTAACAGGGTGTCCAGCTCGGTTCCTGGAGGGCTGCAGTGGCTGCAGGTTTTTATTTGAACCAATATTACTTAATTAGTAACCTGTTTTTGCCCAATTTCTTTTACCTTGTAAGAGCTGAATTTTAACCCTGGTCCAATTTTGCCTGGAATGTGTCTGAGTTTTCATATCCTTCCAAGCTTATGCTTAAAAGCTGATTGTTATTTTATTATTCACTATGATAAATGTATTTCTTGTTATTCTATATAACCCCTAAAGAGGGAGAAGTGCTGCTCAGATTAAATAAGATGAAATCAAACAAATCACCAGGACCAGATAATATTTATCCTCGTGTTCTTAAGGAGGCTAGTGAGTACATATATAAACCCTTGACACATATTTTAGGAAGTGACTGTGCACTGGAGATTCAAGGACGGGAAAATGGCAAATATCATCCCATTATATAAAAAGTGTGACAGGGAAGATCCAAGCAACTATAGGCCAGTAAGCTTAACAAGCATCACAGGAAAATCAATGGAAAGAATTATTAAGGATAAGATTGAGCAACACATGGCAAGGACAGGAGTTATTCTGAACAGTCAGCTGGGTTCAGAAGAGGGAGGTCGTGTTTACTAACATGCTGGAATTCTATGAGGTTGCAACAAAGGATATGATCAAAGTGGACCTTATGATATTATTTATCTGCACTTTCAGAAAGCATTTGATAAGGTGCCACATGAGAGTTGGGCATCAAATTAAAAAGTGGGAGTTCAGGGTGATGTTTTTAGATGGGTGCAGAATTGGCTGAGACACAGGAAGCAGAGGGTGATGGTGCAGGAACCTCATCAGAACTTGGCCGATATTAAGAGTGGTGTTCCACAGGGGTCAGTGCTAGGGCTGCTGCTATTTTTAATACATATAAATGATTTAGATAGGAATACGAGGGATATCCAGAAAAAAAGGTTACAAGTGCCCTGGAGGGTGCAGGGAATTTTTTCGAAGGTTGGCATACCTGGGGTAGGGGGTCCTAACGGTCAAAATAAGCCCGGGACCGTCAGTCAGTTGTGAAATGTCATCACAGCAAGCGAGTTCGATCAACCTCTGCTGAGGCCGTTTGTCCACCTACCGCCCGATCGGTAGATCTGCTCGGTCATCAAGTTCCTCACTTTGGTCAGCGAATCCGCGGCGAGATCCATCGTCAGCTTGTGGAAACTTATGGACCTGAGGTAATGTCACGTCAGCATGTTTACAAGTGGGTTAGGTCGTTCAAAGAAGGTCGCACTGACACTCATGACGGAAGAAAGGAGGGAGGCCTTTTTCGTTCAGAAGAGCTTCTGCAAAGTTGATGAAAAATTACGAGTGATGAGTGGTGACGATTGACACCCTTCATGAAATGTTCCACATCTCACAAAGTCCATGGGTGAAATTGTCTTAAAAAAACTTGATTACAGGAAGCTGAGTACAAGATAAGTGCCAAAAATGTTGACTCCAGAACATCGCATAAAATTAGCGTTTGGCTGCACGTGAATTTCTTCAGCGTTATGAAATCGTAAGCAGGTGTTTCTTGACTCTATTGTGACTGGAGACGAAACTTGGGTATGTCACTATACTCCTGAGTCAAAAGGCAGTCCCAACAATGGCACCATACCCATTCCCCATCAGCCAAAAAATTCAAAGTTCAGTTTTCAGAGCAGAAGATTATGGCATTTGTCTTTTGGGACAGAAAAGGGGTTTTGTTGGTGGATTTCATGGCCAAAGGGACCACCATCAATGCTGAAACATATTGTGAGACCCTAAAAAATTGAAAAAAAGATTAAAGACAAAAGGAGGGAATGCTGACTCGTGGTGTGTCCCTCCTTCACGACAACGCCAGTCCCCATACCGCTCATGTGACTCAGAATCTGCTTGTGTCCTTTGGATGGGATATTGTTACCCACCCACCCTATTCCCGGACCTTGCGCCTCAGATTTTCACCTTTTCACCAAACTGAAAGAATTCTTGGGTGGAAAACGTTTTCAACGATGAGGAGGTGAAGGAGACAGTGGAGAAGTGGCTTTGGAGGTGGAGCGGAGCGTTCTGAGGGTATAAAAAAGCTGGTGCCCAGGCTGAAGAAGTACATCGAAGTTGATGGCGATTATTTTGAGAAATAAACACATATTTTGGAACATACCCTGTAAATTTGGTCGAAATATATTCATTTTTCGATTTTTTAAAAGCTGTTGTAACCTTTTTTTCTGGATATCCTCGTATAAGTAACAAGCTGGTTAAGTTTGCAGATGATACCAAGATTGGTGGATTAGCAGATAATTTGGAATCTGTTATATCATCACAGGAGGACTTGGATAGCATACAGGCTTGGGCAGATTTGTGGCAGATGAAATTTAATGTCAGTAAATGTAAAGTATTACACATAGGAAGTAAAAATATTAGGTTTGAATACACAAGGGCGGTCGGAAAATCGAGTACACCTTATGAGAAAGATTTGGGAGTCATAGTGGACTCTAAGCTATCAACTTCCCAACAGTGTTCAGAAGCCATTAAGAAGGCTAACAGAATGTCAGGATATATAGCACCGATGTGTGGAGTACAAGTCCAAGGAGGTTCTGCTCAACTTTATAATGCACTGCTGGAGGCCTCATCTGGAGTACTGGGTGCAGTTTTGGTCTCCAGGCTACAAAGAGGACATAGCAGCGCTAGAAAATGTCAAGAGAAGAGCGACTAGGCTGATTCTAGGACTACAGGGGTTGAATTATGAGGAAAGATTAAAGAGCTGAGCCTTTAAAGTTTAAGCAAAAGAATATTAGAGGTGACATGATTGAAGTGGCACCCTGCCCAGGATTGGTTCCTGCCTTGTGCCCTGTGTTGGCTGGGATTGCTCCAGCAGACCCCGTGACCCTACTCGATTCATGGGTTAGAAAATGGATGATGGATGGATGATTGAAGTGTTTTAAAATTATGAAGGGAATTAGTACAGTGGATCGAGACTTATTTTAAAATGAGTTCATCAAGAACACGGGGAAACAGTTGGAAACTTGTTAAGGGTAAATTCCTGAAAACATTAGGAAGTTTTTCTTTACACAAAAAACGATAGACACTTGGAATAAGCTACCAAGTAGTGTGGTAGACAGTAAGTTAGGGCTTTCAAAGCTCGACTTGATGTTTTTGAAGGAAACAATGGATAGGACTGGCGAGCTTTGTTGGGCTTCTATAATACTAAGTTTCCTGTTTTTGTACCGAGCTCAATCATAATGTATATAGGCCATTGTTCTTTACTTTTAAACCATGAGAAAAGGGTTAATGTGAAATTCACATCTCCCAAAATAAGAATAAATAGTAACCCTCGCTTATCGCAGTTAATCCGCTCCAGACTCTACCGATAAATGAATTTCCGTGAAGTAGGATTCTTTATTTATAAATCTAATATTTTGCAGTTAGAGCATAGCAAACCTGTTTACGACCTTCTAAACTTTACCCGCATTAACATTTAGTCAAAGAAGTCCCTCCCGAGATGAGACATTAAAAATAAACAATCTTCCTCTTCAAAGAAGTTCAGGCAAGATGTCAGAGAAGGGGGAAAACATAAATCAA